>NW_015505184.1:3404249-3452898 GCF_001515645.1 Sinocyclocheilus grahami
TGTTACATAGAGAATTGTGTGTTGTGTTTTGCAAAAAGTGTTTTATGAAATTGAAAACTGAGTCAAAGGTCGAGAATTAGTGTATGGTTTTGCAGATTTGGTGTGTAGTTCTGGTGTTTGAGTGTCAGGTTTCAGAAATTGTGTGACAAGTAAAGATTTTGTGTGTAAGCAGTTGAAAAAGACTGTTAATGCTTACACACAATTCAAATACACAGATGACTTTCTTGCCCAGTGAACACTGAGATCAATAACACTGTAACTACAAAACTCTTACAAGGATTCAGGAATTATTTTTGGAGCTCAATAGCACAAATACGTCTGCAAGATGTCTGTTAAAGATCACTTGATCTGGAAAGCATCTGCTGTGTACAAACATCTGATAGACGTCTGTAAGATGTCAATTTTACATACATTCTAAATCATAAACATCTTAAAGACATCTAGTAGACATCTATTTGACATCTGATAGAAAACGTCTTATAGATGTATTGCAGATGAGCAAACACTGTAAAAAATACGTCTTGCAGATGTAAATGCAGACGTCAAATAGACGTCTCCGAGATGTATGTGTGCTATCAGGGATAAATTAAATTACAGATACAGATGTATAATTCAGCAATGAACGTTTGGGGAAAAAATCGTTTTCATTTTACTAGTGTAAAGTAATCTTGCAGTAGATGAAAAGCACTAGAAAAGTTCACATACCAAAGAATTGTATGAACTTGGCATGCACCACAATGTAAAAAAATAAAAAAATAACATTTAAAAAGTAAATTTAGCATCCTCTGCACATTCTGCCGAATTTCATTACAGTATGCAGCAGTTTCTTAGATGATTGGCTAAGCTCTCTCCTCTCTCCGTTGTTAGCATGCAGAGATTCTGATTTGCTACCTAATGTTTAACTTACTCATTGTTAAACTTTTTGAGAAATGTGTCTTTGTTTTGAAAACGTAAAGGTTTGGGGGGAAAATTGCCAACTAAAATCAGTTATATTAACAATCGAGAAAACTGCAATACGACTAGATTCTTGCCTAACTCTGCTATTAGTTTCCGTGTTATTGTTACGGCTTATATCCATGATGAAAGTGGAGCGAGCGGTCAGAGAATCGGATCACCAAACAATTACGCGATGAATCTCAGACATATCCGGACGGGATTAGATTTATCTGATATAAATAGCCCTAATGTTGCCTTTGTTCTTTGTCTAGCTTGAATTGTGTAACCTGCTGTTGGTGAGTTGTGTTGCTGTTTATGCTAAGTCTGTCTCTGGTCAAGTCTGACCATGCCAAGTCAAGTCTGTTTCAAGTCAAGTCTTCTTTTGTTTGGATTTCATCTTGTTTAAAGGGGTCATATGATGTGATTTCAATTTTTCCTTTCTCTTTGAAGTGTTACAAGCTCTTGGTGCATAAAGAAGATCTGTAAAGTTGCAAAGACTAAAGTCTCAAATCCAAAGAGATATTCTTTATAAAAGTTAAGAGTCAACCACGCCTACCTAAAACAGCTCGTTCTAACACGCCCTCGCATAACGACATCACTATGTGGGAAGATTTGCATAATGCCGCCCAAATGTTCACGCAAAGAAAGAAGGCATAACTTTTATTCTCACTGTAGTATTGTTGTTGCCGCTGCTGCCATGTCGTGAAGGCACTGTGTGATTCGTTGTGAAAGGGAAACAACTTTGTTTGGCCTTCCAAAAGAGGACGATAGCTTCGTCATGCCTGGAGCTGATCCGTGCTGGTCGCTGAGGAAATACTACAACTTTGTGCTGTGGATCACTGGATCGGCTTTCACCGTGGACGAAGCGGAGTCCAGCCTGGGGTCATCACATGTGGTTGCTGCAAGCCCGCCAGACACTCCTTCGTAGAATCCGCCGCCTCCGCTCACTCTAGCTCTCTGGCCATTCCTCACTTTATCCCCTGCCCTCTGCTCACTCTAGGCCGCCGTGTGTGGCGCTGTGTTTCATTGTGGAAGCGAAACTACTTTGTTTGGCCTTCCAAAAATGGACACAACTAGAAATCAGTGGTTAAGTTGTATTTACAACACTGTTCCAGAACACTTCAACCCAAATATTTCGATGTGGGCAGCACATTTTATGGAGGACCGTTTCCTGATCCTGGTAGAGTAGACTACAATGCCGGCCGTTCTGACTCAAAGACTGTAAGTACGTCTTTTATATTTAAAGAGTTTTTATATATTTAAAGCAAGTTTTTTGGGCAGTGTAGAGTAGGGCTTGTTGTTTGTCATTTCTCTGATCACAAATGCTGACATGGTTTTATGTTTACACGGCGCAATGCAACGCGTAAAAAGACAGTATAAGTCATTATAATCCGTAATTATGTCCCCACTGGATGCAACGAATGCCTTGTTTATAATGCGTTTATTTTTTAATCATCGCTCCGGCCTGACAGGGCATAATCACAATATGGTAAGGGGCGTAACATTTCCGTCACACGCTTGAGGTATTCGGCCAATCACAATGCACTGGATAGCTGGCCAAACACAGCACACCTCGCTTTTTTAGAACGATGAACTTTGTAAAAAATGTGGTGTTTTTTTTTTTTTACCTTAAACTGCATAAACACATTTCATTACACCAATGATGTAAGGGTAAGAACAATAATGTTCTTTTCAGCAACATCATATGACCCCTTTAAATTCACTGCACTTGCCTTCAGTGGACTAATTGTTACACTTACCTGTATTTTGCAAATGTCCGCAAGAAAATACAAAATGTACTTTGGCAGACAATTACCCGTTTTTATTTTTGTGTTTTTACATTTCCAGGTTTGAAATGTAGAAGTGAACTGTAGCAGGGTGGAGGCACAAATGGAAGTCCATTTCCACAAAAATAATGGTTTGGTAAATCATAATTACATAAAGCTGAAATTGCTAAATGAGAGACCGTCATGACATGCAACAATCACAATTATGATAAATATATACACCGTCAAGGCCAAAAGTTTTGGCAGTGACAAATTTTGTGTTTTGCAAAGTTTGCTGCTTCAGTATTTGTAGATTATTTTACCACATGTTTTTATGGTATACTGAAAAACAATGATAAGCATATCATAAGTTATAAAGGCTTTTATTGGCAAAAAAAAAAAAAATATATATATATATATATATACACGCATACAGTTCTTCATTACCTCTGCAATTCGCTCTGGCATGCTGGATATTAGCTTCTGGACCAAATCCTGACTGATGGCGATCTATTCTTGCCTTATTAGTTCTCGGAGTTGATCAAAATTTGTGGGCTTCTGCTTGTCCACTCGCCTTTTGAGGACTGACCACAGGTTCTGTATGGGATTGAGATCCGGGGAGTTGCCTGGCCACAGATCCAAAATTTCAATGTAATGATCTTCGAGCCACTTCTTTATCACTCTTGCTTTGTGACATGGTACTCCATAATGCTGGAAAATGCACAAATCATGACCAAATTGCTCATGGATTGTTGGAAGAAGTCGCTCTTGCAGGACGTTTTGATACCATTCTTTATTCATGGCAGTGCTTTTGGGCAGAATTATGAGAGCCCACTCCCTTGGTTAAAAGCAACTCCACACATGAATGGTCTCGGGATGCTTCACTGTTGGCACAACACAGGACTCCTGCACTAAAAAGTTCATCAAAGTTCATCTAATGAATAAAAGTTGGTCTACTGAGTGTTAAAAGATCTGTTAGAACAACCAAAGATTTTAGCATTTAGCAATGCTAATATTTTTATTAATTTTTTTTAAAGGGGTCATATGATGCTTTTTAAAAGATCATTGTTTTGTGTATATGGTGTAACAGAATATGTTGACATGCTTTAATGTTCAAAAAACACATTTTTCAAATACTGTACATTTATTGTAGGTCCTCTATGCCCCGCCTCTCTCAAACGCTTCGTTTTCTACAAAGTCCCTCCTTCCGACAAGCGCAGTCTGCTCTGATTGGCCAGCTGACCCAGTGCATTGTGATTGGCCGAACACCGCAAGCACTCATCGGAAATGTAACGCCCCTTACCATAATCGCAAGCTTCATCTTTCAAAATAAATGTAAAGACCGAGCCCGAAAGGGGAACAGAGTCTCGTGACAGACACAGTGATGAAGCTGGTATGTGTTTGCAGTACACAAGCCACGGTTAAGACAGCGGACTCCACTGTGATGTGACCCCCTCTCTCTCTCTCGATCTCTATCTCTCTCTCTCTCGCTCACACACACGTTGTGCAAAACTCCGCATTTGAACAGTCAATAGCAAATACTTAAACTAATAACAAAACAGTAGCTGATTCAGAAGCGCCAGATTGTCATAGCAAAGTCAGAATTACCTCCTCTCCTAGGTTCACGAAACGGTTGTCCATAAAATGCATTGCTGTTCTGTTGTAAGTCATCTTAAAGATTCCTAAATACACCTTCCTTTGGAAGGCCAAATAAAGTGCTTTTGCTTTCGCCTAGAAACACACAGCTTCTCCCTGACATGGCTGCTTCAACACTAACTGCGGTTACTGAAACCACGCCTTCTTTCTTTGCGTGCACATTTGGGCGGCATTATGCTAATATTTCCACAGTGAGGTAGATATGTGGGGGCGTGTTAGAACGAGCCGTTTTAGAGGGGTGTGGCAGAGTCTTAACTATGATAAAGAATATCTCTTTGGTTTTGAGACTTTAGTCTTTGCAACTTCAGGGATCTTATCTATGCACAATCAGCTTGTAACACTCCAAAGAGAAAGGAAAACTTGAAATCGCATCATATGACCCCTTTAATCAATCATCTTTCTTTGAGATGTAGGTTTATTTTCAAAGCCTTCTACATATTACAGATAGTATTTGTCTTCTAATACTAAAGGCAAATATTTATGCAAAGTTGAATGTATTAAACAAGTTGCAATGAGATGCACATGTACAGTACCTCAGCACATGATTCTCAACCATGGTGAGGATCAACATTTTAAATCAGTAAAAATATGAACTCTGATCCACATGACAGCTAACTGACAATGACAAAAGCAGCAGCAGCATAAATTAAGCCAGTAAAGTTTAAAACGATGATAATATTTTAGTAATTAACTTTTTCAAGCTGCAATGCATGCTGGGAACTTGTGCAATAAAATTGTTTGTTCAGATCAGTCAATTTGAAAAGTTGGGAGAACATTTGGATGTTGTGAACAAGTACTTGAGTATCGAAGTAAGGTAAACAAAACAACTTTTGTTAGTGTTGAGTATTTTTTTTAAGTTCACAAAAAATAAAAATAAATTTACTCTTCTACTAACAATTATTTGTTCAGGCTACTTTTTTTTACATTGGTTAGTACTTTTTCGTAAGTTGGATTTTTTTTTTTACAGTGTGGAAGCGTTCACCTTTTCTTCTCCGAGCAATCGTTTTTCCAGATGTCCCAAACAGTCAGAAGGGAGCTTCATCAGAGAAAATAACTTTGCACCAGTCTTCTGCTGTCCAATCCTTGTACTTCCTGCAGAATTTGAGTCTGTCCTTGACGTTTTTTCTTGGAGAGAAGTGGCTTCTTCGCTGCCCTTCTTGACACCAGGCCGTTGTCCAAAAGTCTTGGCCTCACTGTGTGTGCAAATGCTCTCACACCAACCTGCTGCCATTCCTGAGCAAGCTCTGCACTGACATGATTCCGTAGCTGACTCCTCAGGAGGAGACGGTCCTGGCACTTGCTGGACACTCTGGGACGTCCTAAAGGCTTCTTCACTGCAGTCGAACCTCTCTCCTTGAAGTTCTTGATGATCCGGTAAATGGTTCTTTCAGGTGCAATATTCTTTGTAGCAATTTCCTTGCATGTGAGGCCATTTTAATGCAAAGCGATGATGGCTGCACGTGTTTCTTTGGAGGTATCCATTGCTAACAAGAACACAATGATTTTGACTAAGAATGGTCATATTTTGACTTAAGTCAATTATTATATAATTATGATTTACCAAAGCATGATTTGTTTTCTTATGTGGCAGAAATAATCTTCTATATTAATGGGCTTTCATAGATCATAGCAAATATTATTTTTATTTTTAATTTTCTCCAAAAGCGAACAAGGAAAATCCACTGCATTTTCATGACTTCCTAAAAAAAGGAAATAAAAAATATAGAGAGAGAAAGTCAAGGCCAGAGAGAGAAAGATGTCAAAAAGTAACTCCTTCAGCTGCATTAGAAACCCCATTGCAACTGGAGTGACTATTTTTTGTAGTTTAATTCTAAATGTAATTTTTAAAAATTAAAAAAAAAGTGTTTAAAAATGTACATTTAAAAGACAAATAGTAACAAAAAATAAATAAATAAAATGACTTTGCTAGAATTATCTAATTGTTGTGGAATGGCATCATCACAGTCATTCTGGAAAAGAAAAGGTGCAGCGTGTTCTACTGTAAATGTTTTGGCAAGGAGACCGCATGACTGTATGCTTGAGTTTATGCACCTGTAGCTGAATCAGTCAGAGTACAACATGTACAATGTGTGAGTACTGTCATATGCTTGTCATTTGTAACAAGATGTTTATCTTTCATATTTGTTTTTTTTTATATCATATCAGGTCTATTCATAATCCTACTTGGCCTATACGATCACAATTTAAAAGCATAGCAGAATGTATTTACTGTATGACCTTGATGAACAACTGATCATTCATAATAATTTGTGTCAGTCTTCAATACAGTTTGGTTTAGTGATTTCTCCCAAAATCTGTAAAGGCATTAATCCACATCACATGTGAAACGATAAAATGCATGCATGCTATTTTTATAGAATTCCAAGAACAACAGGTAAAAAAAAGCAAAAATACTGTTATCAATCAAGTCTGATGGGTGGTGTTGACAGCTTTTGATGCAGATTGGTGAGCTGCACTGGGCCAGAGCTCATCTCACATTTGGATATCAATGTACAAATGTGGTATTCAGAAACTGTGTAAGAAAATTATCACTTAGATATACATATATTGAATTAAAACCATTGATTGATTCAGGATTATAACAGTAACAAACTATAACGAGATAAATCTAATTTAATGTCCAATTGTTGCTCATTAATAACTGGGGAACATGCATCTGTGATGCACACTACTGTTAACAAATTTGGGGTCAGTAAGATTTTAACCCATTAAGGCTGCATTTATTTGATCAAAAATACAGTAAAAACTGTATAAAACAGTACAATTTAAAATAACTGTTTCAGATCTTAATCTATTTTATATGTAATTTATTCCTGTGATGGCAAAGCTACATTTTCTTTTCCAGTCTTCAGTGTCACATGATCCTTCATAAATCATTCTAATATGCTGATTTGCTGCTCAAGAAACATTTCTTATTATCAATGTTGAAAACTATTTTTGTGGAAACTATAATATTTTTACAGGCAGGATTCTTTGAGGAATAAAGAGTTTAAAAGAACATTAGATTTTTTTTTTATCAATGTAAAAGTCTTCTGTCAATTTTGATCAATTTATTGCATCTTTGCTGAATAAAGGTATTAATTTCTTTCCAAAACAATCTTACTGGCTCCATATGAACAATAGTGTATTTGTGCAGCCTTTTAAGCAGCATGTAGAGTCAAAAAGTTATTATATTAATATTCATTTGTTTTGAATGAAGTATAAATTATATCACACAAACCAATCAAAGACTGATGTTTTCACTCATTTAATCAAAGGCAAAGTCAAAACCCATTAATAAAAAAAACAAAAATAATAGCTTGTTACCAATAAAAACCATTTGATTTGTGGCATTTTAAAGAAACTGCTTTGATGAAACACCTTAAGACATACAGCAATCAAACACAGCAATAAACATTATTTAAAAGCAGTGCAGCTATGTAGCAATATGTAAATTCATTTCTCAATTTTAGTGTTCAGTGACAAACTGCACAACTCCTACAGAATGTCGATAACGCACAACTCTACTGTAGTATTAGAGACCAAGTTAATTTCCCTCAGGTACATACAAGACATGCAAATACATGGAGTCAATACTACTAGATACTTTAATGACATTTCTGCACATTAATTTAACAAATTCCCTACAAATGAACGAATCAGGACTTTCGCAGACTTTTGAAATACCCCAAATTGCATAGATTGTGCCCTTGACTTCTTTCATTCCCTTCTGCTCATCTACCGTATACATTAGTCACCAGAGATATGTGATGTACATAATCACAATCAAATCTGAAATCTCATAAGCGATTCCGAGCCATATTGGTTGGTCCTTTACAAGTGAATTTGATGACTCGGTCTCATCCGCAGGAAATAATAGTGAAGCGTTTGGACACGCAGGACATGTTATGTAACACAATACCCAGCAGAAAGATCAAAATGAATGCCACCAGTAGCACAGTGCAAACCCCCGTCCATGCTGTGGTCTTAACTGCCACCTCCTCTTCCTCCTCCTCTTCCTCCTCCTCTTCCTCCTCCTCCTCCTCCATCCCCTCCTCACCTGTGTCGCCCCCCAGCACGAGGCTCCCGCCATCAGAGATGTTTAACACCCCAACGCTTTTAGGGCCAAATCGGCATGCTGGTTGTCCGGGAAGCAACGCCTCATCTGTGTCCAGAGGGAGGGGCAGCAGGTAGCAGCCGCTGTTGGGTAAGTGTATAAAGATGGGAGTGTGCTCAGAGGAGTGAGACAGACTGATAATGGAAAGTACTTCCGGGTCGTCTGGAAGATGGGAGACCGAAAGTCCGCCAGGGATCTGTGTCACACAACGACACCAAGGACAGCGAAGCTCTCTCTGGCTGAGCCGCATCTGGCTCAGACACTCGCAGCAGCAGGTATGCTGGCAGTGCAGGAGTTTGGGTCGGCGCCGTTGGCTGAAGTAGTTGAAACAGATTTGGCACTCAAGCCTGGAGTTCTGGGACAAGGTGTCCATAGTCCTTAAAACGTGGCTCTTCGGTTACTTTAATGACCGTATTCTTGCTAATTTTTATCGCCAATGCACTTCTCCGTCAACCACTCGGTGTTGATGGGGCCGTCAGTGCTTTAATCCACGTCTGGCTCTGCCTGTGGAAGCGAGACAAATATGTTGCATCAAAACAGACTGTCAAGAATTGAATCCAGGGGATAGGTTTTGGCACATACACATGCAGGCAGAAGGGTTAATTTATTATGCGCTAGCTGTGAGCTGGATCTAAATTCTTGTCAGGCTTGACTTAGAAGTAGACGTCTTGGATAAGTAAACAAATCAGCAGGGATTAGGACTGACAGTGTCAACCTAAGCCTAGACAACGGTGGTGAAGAATGCTGAGGCTAAATAGTGTGTGTGAGCTGAAAACAAAACGGCTTAGTTGGATAATTATCTGTGATTAATTCTATGATTGTGAAATGACTTGATAGCTTCACAGAGTGATACCTACCATGGGTTTAGTATAGATTCAAGCAGGGTGTCAAATTATTCAACGAGCACAGTTGGAAATAAAAGCAGTCCACAGGAATATCTTTCCCCATCTAATGATGAAATAACTCTGTAAAATAAGGGAGAATACATGATAATAAAGAAATAGTTATTTAACAGACTTGAATTTCATCCATTCTTAAAGTAGGGAGGATGAGGTTAAATGTGCCATTTTTTAAATTGTGCCCTAAACGAGAAGAGATTAAACGTGAACTAAAACTTCTAATATTTCATATTTTAAAATAGAAGAATGCATTATAGCCAGAGAATGTGTCTTCACCAATAAATAAACAAATTTGTTATTGGTAAAGTGTATCATATCATGAGGTACGTTTAAGAATCATTGGAGAATAATATGCTATAATATTTTGTGAAATAAATATGAACATAAAATGTCAAAAACCATTACGCCTAGAGTAATTTTGCTGTACATTATTCACATTTTATAAACCAATCAGGAAAACAGAATGTCTGAAAATGGTGAAAATTTTTACCATTTTCTAATCATACACATTCTCATAGCTTGTAAAAAAAAAAATGCATCCGACACACTTCCCACCACAGCTACAATTATTTTACCGATTTATTTAATTCATTTAATCATAAGCCAAACAATAATCATGTTTTTTTACATTGGCAATTCACCAACATGTACAATCTTTATTTCCATACCGTACAGAATTTTTTCAGACTTCAAATATTTCAAAATAAACAAAATATATTGCTATACGGTAAATGATAAAAAAATATTTACATAAATACATGTAGTTTTAGTTACTTCTATTTCTTATTAATTGTTTTTCCATATACTTTGTCTAAATTTATCATTCTCAAACTGTATTTTTAAAAACATTTTGCATTTGCTCAAATTGTATTTCAAGATTGGAAATGTACTTTCTGCCGCTTGAAGTATATTTTGGCATTTGAAGATTTCAAATCATTTCAGTTTGAAAAATCTGCGCTGTTAACAACACATATTTAAGCAGATTTTAGCCAGAATTATTTTTTATTATTATTTTTTTTCAGAATGGATACATTTTTGCTGTATGATACATTCAAGTTGATGCAACATGAAGAAATAAAAAACATGTTTTTCCTGAGAAATGCTTATCACTTTGTGCATCTCTCAGTCTGAGCAAGACAAGTTATTCCTAAACACATGATCATGATAAGGGTGTGAACTTGCCAATGACACATCTAGTACTCCTCCTCTCCTGACTGCTGATCTGTGTCCTTTGTGCTCTTTTGCTCTGCTTTTTATCCCTCTTATGTTTGTTTTGTCTTCAAATATACGGTTTAATATTTATGATAAAATACATTATTATTGTTTTCGGTTAACAACATAACCTTGTAATCAGGGTTGCTTCATTGCCATAAAATGCTGTTTTACTCAATGGGCAGTGTAATCCACTTAAGAGTGTTTATATGGCCAGTTTGGCCACACAATGATAGTACACATTTTCACTGGATGAAAAACTTCCCCTTACAAGTAACAGCAAAATATGACCTAGTGAATTCGATCCCGTAGGCACAATTTCTGAAACCTGCATGACACATGACTATTAGCATGCATGAAGCTGACCAATGAATGGGAGTTCAAAACCCCTCCAGCACTCAAGCTTCCTTCTGACCTTAACCAATTCAGAGCTTAAAAATATTTCCTAACCTCATCTAAAATTTATTTGAGGGCATTTGTTTCCTTCAGGTACTGTACAGCTAATATGCATTTTAATTGCTTGGCTCAATGCTTGTCACGGAGAAATACTCAAGGCGAAATGAAGTGTGCTGGTACTACACGTCAATCACCTGAGAAAAGAATGAACACTTATCAAGTGACTAAGTTAGAGTTAAATGACTTGTGGCCACATTTTCAGCATAAGCCTCACTCCAGACTTCCTGTTGTTACACTTACAGCCATAACATCATAATTTGCTCATGTGACCATGACATGCAAAACAAAACAGTTATCGCATTGCGCTCTTCTCTTTCACGTTCAAAGGTTTATACCATGTAATAATTGCTCATATACGTATAATTCCACTCCATCCCTAGAGGGGAAAAATAATTAATAATGCAATTAAGCCTGCTATTATAGCATGAATGGACAGATGCCCCTGAGGGCTTATCCATTATTAGGTGCACATTATCTTGTGATAGAGAAGCGGAAATATTTCCCTTCTCTTTGGGACTTCCAATCAAAACGCATTACAGCAATCTCATAGACAGTTTAGAGACTTCTAGACATGAATACTTTTTAATTTACTAATAAATCTAAGGGGCTTTACAAAAACTTTTTTTTGCTAAATGAGACCAGTTCATCGTTTGAAGACATGATTATTTCATGCTCATCAAATTGGTGTCATTACAAATGAAAAAAGTGCATTGAAAATGAAACCAGTGTGGATGCTGCGAATCCAGATCTCTGTTATGGAGAATTTGTGTGCTTCTCATAGGATTTCAGTTACCATGAAAACCATTCCAGCTCAATTTCACATTGCATAATTTCCTTCAGTAATTCTGGTACGGCACACAGGGGAGAAAACGTGCCAATCTATTAAACGTCCTGTGGGCACATTTACTAAATCATATGAAATATTTGAGAAGGTGTAACCTTGAGAACATGTCCTTTGAGTTCTCACTTTTGTACTGGCATCAATCTTTCATTCTATGCTGAGCAAGCTGGCTTTCACTTGGCATATTTTCTACCCGGGCTGGAAATTTTTGCTTTTTTTTTTTTTTACTTTTAACTTTAAAACAACTGAGGATTAAGCGCATGACTAAAGAAATACAATGGGATTGGTACACTAGATGTGCCTAACAACATATTATCAAATGTGAAACAACGCCCAAATCCCATGGTGGAAGCTTCACTGAGGGTCAATCTTCGGTCCGACGTCCCGAAAACTATGACAATGAAACAAGCAGATAAGAAACTGTTAGCTGTGCGCTATAGCGGAGCATCAACCTGATGGATGCAGCTGAATCAGGGGATTTGATTTGTCAGAAAGGGGGTAAAGAAAAGGGGGAAAATGAAAAACATCACTTAAAAACTGAGGCCTTGAGGCATTTCTCAAGGGCAATGTGCTGACTTGAGCAGGTGAGGAGGGGCGCTATTCATGCATGCCCTTGGCCTTTACTTTTTGATGCCTTTTTTTCATGCTGTTCATGTAAAATGCCTGTGGGATGTTGGTGTTACAACTCACCATCTCCAACGTTAACCTGCATAAACAATGCTGAAATGTGAAACATCCCAGGGCGACACAATTTATGCGGCAAAGTCACATAGATCTTCATATGTTTATTTTTTAAATGAAACACACAACGAACTTCGGCTGAACGGGGTGTGTTTGCGACAGGAAGCAGATAAGCTTTTAACTTGTACTGAAACGCTGTCTGAACGCGTGTTAAATTAACAGAACTCTTATGCTGGTGACACACGGGGCAACTTTTTGAGCAATGTTGCCAGGCAACTTTGGGCAATGTTGCCGTCAATAGGCAACCAGGTGAGACACAGGGCCCACGACCGATCTAAAGTATCCAGATAGACATATGTTACCCATTTTCAATGGGAAAATGCCCAAGCAACATTGCTCAAAAAAAGTTGCCCGTCAAAATTGCTCAAAACGTTGCCCCATGTATCATCAGCCTTACAGTGATTAAAGTGCATGCCGAGCATCAACACAAACCCATGTTAATAATAAAACCAAATGTATAGAGAAAAGGCAACTCAAATGCTGATTGGATCAAGCAGTTGTCTGATAGCAAAGCACTGAGATGAGATAAGATAATATCTGTGGAATTTACTAATTAAGTCACAAGGACACAGTAAAGACAAACAACCTTGAATGACTAAAAGGTTGCATGACACATAAACAGACCCTGTGAGCTAAGGTTTGGGATTCATAAAGATAACCCAAATATTTTGGGTTGCGTGACATGTACAGGCATTATCAGGGCACGTCTGTTTTCAAAGACAGGCATATTTAGAATAGTTGCCATTGGCTGCGTCTCAAAACCTAGCAAGCTGCTTACATTTCTGGGTATCCAGCACGCCTATGTCCCCCAGAAATGCTGTCTAGTTAGGTAGCTCACTAGATTTTGACACGCGGCCATTGTCGCGTGTCTCTAAACAATCAAAACGACTTAAACCGGAACAGAGAAAAAAGCTGCCCAAAAGAATCCTGCTGCAATGTAAAAGAGCAGGCTCCTTCCGTACTGCACTGATGCATAACACAACAAAACACAGTAAAGCACAATACAAAACTTGATGGGTTGGTTGGTACAGAGGCTGAACTTGCTTTGAACAGATGTGCTCCAATAAAGTTACACGCTCAGCGCAGGTTACAAAACCGCGGTTGAAACGTAATGCAGCAAATATGCATCGATGCAACGGAACAAAAACTGATCCAAACAGGTTTTTTTGTTTGCTGTTTACAAGGTATAAAATCTCAGAACAACTTTGATGCGAATGCACAAATAGGAAAGCCAAGCAGTTTCACCCGTTTCTTTGAAAATAGTGGGGGGAAACTCACCTTGTATATCGAGAGGTGTTTTCATCTATGCAAACGGTGATCATCGCGTGCGGATCAGCCTCATCTGTCATACTTCCCTCTGCCTTCTTCAAAGGCTGTACTGTAAACGCTCTCTGCTACTCCCTCAGCGCAGCCAATAGCGAGCGACGTCTGCGAAGAGAACAGCCAATAGAGAAGCCCGCTAATCATTTTGCCACGCCCCTTAACAAGCGCTATTCAGGTCTAAACGTTTAGTCGTTTGAAGGTGGATTATATTTGTTACAAAACAAATACGTACTTGCCTTGCAAGATAAGTAGCCTACAACAAACAAACTCTTGACACGTAATCCTCAATTTAAGTAAACATTACAGAAAAAAACAACTGTTGATTTTAGCATATTTTTATGAGCGCTAAAAGTAGGATTTATAGAATTGAAGGGATTAACTGTACGGTGAACCAGTGCAGATGCTCACAATGCTGTTAGAAGTAAACTTATTTTGCGAATTGTTGAACAGTATTGCATTACTTGTTTATCCATTTCTATACAATTCCTCTAGGCAAAATCAGATTACATTTAGAAGCCATCAAACCAACTTCTTAAATGTCAAAGCTGTCATTCAGTGACAATTGCAATGCTGAAATAAATCAGATGGAGAATCTGATAAACTTGTGACATCTGGGCTAATATTTTTTAACCCCATATATATATTAGTCAGTCTCAACTCCAAATATAGTCAGTCTTTTAAGAATTAGAAGTAAAAAACACAAAATAATTACAGTACAGATTAAGAAAAAAAAGGCCCCCCTTTTCACTGTATTTGGGCAAAGGCGGACAGTGGTGAAAAACCTAGTGCTAGGGGTTCTGTTTTGAAGTTCACCACCAACTGATATGCTGGAATCATGACAAGCCCACACTAATGATTTGCCCCTTGCAAATTAAAAACACATGGACAACAGCAACAAACAAATGCACCCTAGTGCCCCCCCCCCCCCCCCCCCCCCCTTAAAAGAAAGGGGAGGGCAGATGGGGAGAAAAAAAGAAAAAAAAACACTGGATACAGGTCAAGTGCAACGCTGAGGCTTTAATGACACAATAACACTGTACAGCAAGGTGAAGGTTTCTGCATGTCAACATTACACCGATGTATAAAAATAGCACAGTAATAAAAACAAAAGACATCTGGACTAAGTGGCCAAACTGTCCACTTTTTTTCCCCTGCATCACCCATAAACCAGCTGTATCTCCAGTGCCCAACATTTGAAACCGGTCGAAGTGGGCCAGTCCTTGACCACGCGAAGATTCTGAGTCCTTGTACACCAGACAAGAGCCATACCTCCCAGATTCAGCCACATGAGAAAAAGGCTTTCTAGGCATAGGTCAAGGCCTGGTCCAATGAGAGCAGTCTCAGTATTATATTAAGATGAATGCATTGCACCCAAAATAGAAAGTTAACTTGAGCACTGAAAATGCAGCAAGGTGTACATCACTGCCATACTTTTTTTTTTTTAAAGTTACATACAGTCAAGAACAGTGTCCATGTGTACATTCATAGTGAAGTGCATTTTACACAAGTTTCGGGTAATACATTTAAGTATTACAGCAGTGCATCGTGGTTTAGTATCGTGCGCCTCTTTTCTTCGTAGCACCTGATGGGACAAAGATATTGCACAAATAAAGACGAGAATCAAAAGTGGTGATTAAAGCCCCATTCACACCAAGAACGATAACCATAAAAGATTAGAGTCCACATCAGCAGACAAGATTCTGTTTATTCCAAGCACATGCTTGTCTGCAGCTTTAAATTCAAGCTTGTTATAGCAGGATGGATTCTGATTGGGTGTCAGTGTTTGTTCATAAGCTGGGTAAAAAAAAATCGTTCTGAAAGTGATTCCAATTATATGGTTTCTTTGTGCCTTTGTCATAGCTGTGACGTAGACTGTTCTTTAATATCGAGAGACTATTAGAACTATCGTTCTTGGTGTGAACGGGACTTAACTTGTTTAAAACCCTAAACTCACCTCTGCCTCTCTGGCAGTAGGTAAAGCCAGTCTCATCATATTCACTTCTTGGCCTTTGCTGGTGGACTGCCTTACAAGTCGGCCTTCTCAATGGAGTTCTCCCTTTACAAATAAAAAAAGAACACCATTTAAAAAGACAAGCCATACTTGACACTTGCATTCCACAACTTCAAAAGACTTCACACGTCCAAGTAGGCAAACCCCCCCCCCCCCCAAAAAAAAAACTAAACAAAAATCAATGTCCTACCTTGATCTTGAGGTCCACCAACTTGCCGCCAAGCCCTTGGTTTGGCACCACAGCTTGCCCAATTCTCTTGGTCAGAGACGACACCCTCTCTCCATTGTTCTAAAAATTATTTCTGCATGAGCTGACCACCTTGAGGCAGCATTAAAATGCAAATTCAAAAAATAAACCCTTACCAACACATGGCCTGCACAAGGCACCCTTTTGAGTTCGCTTATCTGCTTTAGCCAGAGAGCCATACTCCTCACAGCACTCTCCTTTGGGATGCATACGAGCCTGCTCGCGTAGATCATAGCTCTCTTGGCCTTCACAGAGCAGCTTCCGATGCCAGTGTTTGGCACAGTGATGCCCACAAGAGGACAGCGCATGCCTGCTGCAACACTTCCTCTTGGACACTCTCGGTGACTCACAGTTACTCCGCACCTCTGCATCGAGGTCATACTCGCAGTCTTGATCAGACTCATCTCTCTCAGGATGGCTGCGTTCTGCCATTTTGCAAATTCCTACCTCATCCTGCAAGCTTGAGCCGCAGCACACACACGTTTTCTGGTAGACACGGCAAGCTTTTTCCATGCTCAAGAGCTCTTTTCTGGAGCGAACGGGGACATCACTGGTTTCGGCCAGCTTGCCACCACCAACATACACATGCCCCGGAACGAGATCGAGATCCTCCACATCAGTGGAGAACATTTCATCCCTGGAAGAGAGCTCATCTATGGATGGACTCAGGACACTCTGGCGCTCTTGGGTCACTTGAGGGTAGTAGCTGTAGGAATATGCACTGCCAACTGAGGACAGATAGTTTTGTGGAGGCAACAGAGTAGTTGGAGAACCGAAGTAAACAAGTGGGTCAATCTCTTGTTCAAGACTGAGGCCAGTTGTTGTCTTATTGCAAGGCAGGCGAAGGATTTGATACTGCAGGTCAAAGTCTTCAGAGAGCATTATAAGAGGCTCCATAACTGTAGCAGCATCAATAGACGCAATATTCTGTTCCTGCTCATCACCTGGTTTCTCCAAATCTAGGTTCTCTGTTGGATCAGCAGTGCTTTTGATACCACTACAGAACACATTACCAGTTGCATTGGTTATTGACGTTCCACTTTGGCAGCACAGTGCTTCAGAAACACTCTGTTGCTCATCGTTCTCATTGGCATCCTCTTCCTCGTGGACAGAAGAACTGTCAAGGGGTAGCACATCCGATAACACGCATTCGTCCAGTCTACCCTGGCTAGATTCGGCATCATATGCAGAGTCACTGTAGGTGGCAGGCCTTGTGACCTGATTAACCTGCTCCTCCTTACCTTCCTGAGAGGCAAGCTCTAACTTGGAGTCTTTTAAACCAGTCAGTTTCTCTCCCTGCACTACATCAGGAGTAGAGGAGACCACAGTGTTAAGCCCCTTGTCACCACCTTGTTCACAAGCCTTCAGACTCTCAATTTTGTCTATCAGTTTGTTGACTGAATCACTAGGATCTGTTTGGACCTCAGAACAGGCAGTCTCCCGATGCATCCCTGCGTGTTGAAAGTGCTGGCGGACACGCAAATCGTAGGATGCAACAGAGGGGAAGTGGGGGTTGATTCTTCTGTAATCAACTGGCTGCATGGGTGCATGTGGGATCACATACCCAGGATACTGCATAAACTGATAAGGGGCCATGTAGGGACGGCCAAAGTGCAAAGCTGGAACAGAGAAAAATAAATTGTTGCGATTAAATCAAATGAAAGTCTACAATAAGCAATATCTCAAAGACTAAACTTACCTGGCCCTGGAAAGCCATAGTGGCCATATGGATTCATGGGCCATTGATACATGAAATAAGGCTGAGATGGTGGCTGAACATAGAAAAAGGGTCTGGTGTGGTTTACTGGATGGTGAGGTTGCCCAACTCCCATTGATTGTGAAGTGTTATTCATTCCTGGAAGAAATAAGAAAAAAAAAAAGCATTTGAAAGATATTTTTTTTTAAATTTTATTTTTTTTGCACAGTTGTTTGCCCAAACAATAGGCTAGAGCAAGGTGCTAGCAAGGTCATGGTTTGAGAAGGTTACCTTCCATTTCTTGTGAAGAGACGAAGAAAGACAGCACAGGATACAAAACACCGCAATACTGTAAAATGAAAAAAAAAAAAAACGTGGCACACTTACAAGCATGATAGATTAGACCAAACAAACAATACCAGGAAAGGGCTAGATAACTTAAAAATGGATAAGCATGCTATTTATACTGTCGAAATGTAGCAACAACAAATTTAACTAACCTTAGATGTGAAAGTGACAAAGTGGACTCAAATGTGCATATAGCGAGAGCGACTAACTCTGTCGTTAAAGTGTTTTACTTCAGATTTATAGGTGTCATGCTTGTTTCCAGAGCTCCACGTTAATGCAATCAAATGGCAGCCAGCAGGTGTATCCAATTTGTCCTATATATTCAGCAAGCGCTGACGTCGGATTTTATCATAATAAGTTTAAAGTTGTGTCTTTTACATTTCTCATTTATATTATTATTACTACTACTACTACTACTACTACAACTACAGTGTTGGTTCATATTCCACACAGTGTCATTTGGTATTACAATTAAACTTCAAACACCGTTTTTTCTGTAGCTAATGAAACCTGGCAGTATTACAGCAGTCGTTCACTCCTCTTTTACTTATCGTTTATTCATTTACAACAATTGTTTTGTTGATGAAATGCAGTTTGTGCTTCCTCACAGCGCCTCTATGCGGGTAAATTAGATGTATGTTTCAGTTTCACGTATGAGTGGATAAGAGCGCTGCTGCTCTGTCAAAAAGCGGTGAGTATGTTAATATTTTTCGACAGCTCATGGAATAATTCAGACAGTTGACTTGACTAAAAGTATTAACAGAGACACATCTAGACGTTTCTCTTTAATGTCGCTGACCAGTGTTTTGATAATAATCCCTAAGCGTTAGCCTGCTAGCGTACTTGTATTCAATAGCAGAGAGCGAGGTAAACCGTGACGTTAGGGGTTTAATTCGAGTATGTAAACACGTATGTGTGTAGGTTAGACAAGTAACAACGAAGACTGTAAAGCATCAGTTTATCTAGAAATTGATATTTAATTTTAAAGAAAGTTGCTAACTAGCTTCGTGTAAATTGTTATGGTTTCACTTTCCATTCTCAAGGCAGCTAGCGTAGTAGCTAACATGAATATACTGTAAAAACATCGATATAGGTTATTTAAAGGATGTGACAGTCATGCATATCTACAAAATATTAACAATGACTGCAAATAAACGAGAAAATGACTCCTCATGTTTGACAAGTGAATTAACAGACGTGTTGTTGACTCTTGTTTATGCTTCAAACATAATAAATCAGTAAGCCACCTTGTCTAATGCCGCTAAACTTTAACTATAATAAACCCAACTACAGTGTTATTAGTTTGTTTTCTAATGATTTGGCATGAGAAACAATGATCTCCGGTAATTCAGGCCCTGTGTGTTTTAAACCTAAAGCTTTCAAAAACTTTCACTTTCAGCTATGACCTCTCTCAGTGATCAGCTGGAGGAGGTGAGGGTGAATGCGGAAGGCAGCTTGTCTACTCCAGGTTCTGCCCAGGAGATGAGGGCAGGGGTGGCAGCCATGGCCGACATCCCCCTCCCGCCCTCCAGCAAATATCGCTACATTGCTGCTGAAAGCATGCTGACAGAGAACAGTAGTGGGAATAACAGGAATGAGGTAAGAGCTGGTATAATGATTCATTTTCCTCAGCAGTCCAAAGAGTGTATGATTACACAACAGGAAGCAAACGTTTGACCTTTTAATGATCTGACCATTTGCATGTAGTTACCGCATGCAAGGCCATGACCTATGTCTTGATGATTGAGGGGACCAAGGGAGTAGTAATAGATATTTGTATTAAAAGTAATTAAATATTTGGCGGATTTGAAGGAATAAACCGAATTAAAGAAAACAGTAAAAGTATAAATTACAGTAAAACTATTTGCTAATAATATTTGTATTTTAAAATATGCACACATTCATTCTTAATCATATACTTAATATGCCAAAAATGGCTCGGTTATTGTTTCTTGTCACATTATACTCAATTATGAATTACATAAATCACTTAAATGGTTAAAAATTACAAAAAAGTTGAGTAGTTTGCAACAATGGATGTTATTTTCTGTCATAAAACAGTTGTCAAATATTAAATGTAAAGCTACTTTTGTATCTTACCTTGCAGTCTTTCACTGTTAAAACTCTAGCATCATGTTTGGGTTGTGTGAACAGTGGAGCCCACCTTCTTTGATGTGATTGGCCATCTCAGTCACTTTGACATTAACGAGCGCTGTTATAGACTGCTTAGCCATACCTGCCTAAAATATATCTTTTTAGTAATTTTTACAACAAACAAAGTGGTATGCAATAGAGTACAGCAGAGAAGCATCAATAATATCAAATATTGATAAAGTTCATTTCCAAAAAAGTTCAAAAGTCCTAGTTCACTTTTACCAACTGTTGTTGTTTCTGGGCTGTAATGTATTCTTCTTCAGACTATTCTGCTGTACATTAATATCTTCTGATCCTTTTAGTCTCTTAGCCTGCTGCAGAAACTTTCCACTGCTCTTAACATCTTGGAGAAGTATGGCTCAAATCTTACCAATCCCAACAGGCCGAAGTACTGGCGTACAGTAAAGTTCAACAACCCAGTCTTTAGGACCGCCGTAGACTCTATTCAGGTGTGTGGTGGATGAGATTGAGGCTTTTTGTATGAAACCATACTAAATATCTGGTTACTATTGTTTATCTTCTTTCAGGGTGGCAGAGCAGTACTCAACCTGTATGGTTACACCAATCAGCAGCAAGATGGCTTGAGCTTTCCTGATGATGTTGTCCAGCCAGATGTTGGGAAGGTGGCGTCTGTGACTCTTGAGGTCATGTGCCTCCGTATGGAGCTGGACATGCTAATCAAGGTCTGAGGCTGTAAAGTATAAGCAGTCAATGGGTTTTTTCACAAAGAACATTCAGCTCACATAGAATCTGTTCCTTTTCTGTAGGGTACCCATCCTCATCCAGAGTTTTTTGAAAGACTTATTCCCTCCCTCACTGTGCAGGTACAATTTGTTACCATTCTGCACTTAATTAAATGTGGCTGATCATTTATTTGGTTATAAACTAATGACTTGTCCATCCATGCACTTTTGTCAACGTTAAAATTGATATATACATTACCAATCAAAAGGTTTTTTTTTTTTGAAAGAAATGAACACTTTTATTCAGCAAGGGTACATGAATTTGATCAAAAGTGACAGTAAGGACATTTATGATGTTACAAAATAAACACAAAATTATCAATAAAAATGTGTTGCAGTCTCCACATAAAAATTAAGCATCACAGCTGTTTTCAATAATTAGACGTTTCTTGAGCTCAGAATCAGCATAATAGAATAATTTCTGAAGGATCATGTGATCACATGACTGCTGAAAATTCAGCTTTGCCGTCACATTAATAAATGACATTTTAAAATGTAATAAAATAGAAAACACTTATGTTAAATAGTAATAAGTGTTGCTGTATATTTGATAAATAAATACAACCTTGGTGAACATAAGAACTTTTGAATGGTAGTGTATGAATAAGTGAAAGTGCTCCTATCAGATTTGCTAGCTTTGTTGCACGTTACTTGAATACAGTGTCCATATACAGGATGAGGAAATCAGCACAGATGCAGCTGCCTTCTCTCCTAGTGAAAGACCATTGGAAAAACAAACTCTCTCACCTGCGTTGACGCCTTCTCAGCCTAAATCTCCATTCAGTCCAGCACTCTCTCTTTCTTCTCTAGTGCCCTCTAAACATACAGGTAAGCATGTCACATTTACCAACCCTGGCTTTCCATTTAAACAATATATTTAATTGTGAATGTCCACTTTTATCATTTCTATTCCATTAAATTTCTCTGCAGAGAACTGCACCATATGTGGTATCTTTCCGGTGTCTGCTCACTGTCCCACCTGTACTCAGCGGCTGTGCACAGAATGTGACAGGCTGTATCACTCCCATTCAGGACGTTCCACACACATTAGGATTCCTGTGACTTCCTCAAAAGCCACGAAACGGCTCAGGTTAGCACTGTTATCATTTTAAAGGTTGAGAGATTTGTGTAGAGGATTTTATTCAACAGATCTGTATGTCTTTATTTCTTTTTTTTTAGCTCATCATTGTCAACATGGCAGTGTTCATACTGCACTACAGTAAATTCAATGCAGCAGGTTTTGTGTGAAACCTGTGATCGACCCCGCCTGTCCTCTGCTGCTCCATCTCTACAGGAAGAGCAATCACAGCCCTCTACAATATCTGGTTAGTCTGTACATCCTTTTTTTCTAGTTTACTCTCACTTTTTCCACACTAAATAGGCTGTCAGACCTGTTTGACCTTTTGATATGTCAGGTTGGTAATCGAACAGCACAAATAAACATCTAAATTCTGTTTTTTGCCCATCACTTTCTTCAATTAGAGTGGCAATGTAAAAGCTGCACTGTGGTGAATGCAGGCAGCAGCATTCTGTGCGAGGTGTGTGAGCGCCCTCGTCTGGCCACCAAACCTCCTGTCACACCCTCACGCCCAACCCCCACTGCCGCAGGACTAACGGACAGCCAGGTGCCACGATCCACTACATTCCATATGCAATTTTCTGAAAGATAGTTTTGTTTATTGATAGATTTTAAAGGTGAAATGTATAATTTCTGTGCCAATACGTCAAATCAAGTGACCTTTATTTATATAGTGCTATATACAATACAGATTTCAGAGCAGTTTCATAGTAATAAGCAGCAGAATAACAGAATCAGTTATGCAAACTTCTTTAAATATGAGATCAAATTCTGCTGGAAAGCAGCTCTAAAGAGACAGTGTCATATTCAGCTCTAGTCAGTTCAGTGTTGGTTCAGTTCAATTCAAAAAGTGTTTCATTAATTGTTCAAGTTCATTAATTATGAAATTAGTTCAGTGCTGCTATTAGGAGCTCTACAGAAGGCAACAGTGTTGTTATTCATCTCAAGTCAGTTCAATGTTGATTCAGCGTTGAGGTTGCAAAATTCATAAATTATTAAACTAATTCTATTCAGCTAAAAGCTGCTCTACAGACAATAGTGTCATCCAGCTCAATTCAGTTCAGTTGTGTTCTCATCCGATAGTGTCAGTGCATTCAAATTGATAATATAACTGAATGAAGAATGTTGCAAAAAGTAATGTAAAGACATTCATTAATTGATGAGCATATTCTGATTTGTCATTGCAAATGTCTCTTGCTGAGTTTTATCCTGAATTTAGGTTCCTGTTTTGACTTCTCCTATTTTCCTTATGTCATTCAGTGGGTTTGCCAGTTTTGTACGTACGTCAACCACACACCATCACCTGTATGCGAAATGTGTTGTCTTTCGAGATCAGAGCCTGCTCTATCACCCCCTAAGCCCCTCCCACTCTCACCAGTCAAGGACATCGCACCGCTTCCAGCCCCACCTAAAGTCAGTTCTACTGAGGACCCTGATTTGAAAAGGCAAAGATTGATGAAGGAGGAAGGGCTTAAACTCATTCAGCTCATTCGTGTAAGTCTGATATGTTGTTGTTGTTGTTGTAGCCTGAGTATTATCCTCAGAAGTTTACAAGCTTCCTCATTGTCTCTGTCCTTTTCTCAGGAGGCAGAGAAGAAAGGAGTGAGCCCGGAGGAGGTTTACAGCAGCATGTGTGTGTCGGGAAACAGTAATGTAATGCCGTATGACTGGCTGAAAGCAGAGCTACCTCATGTGCTTGATGAGATCTGTGTGATGGCTGCATCCTGCCAGCAAGAACCCAACGCACAATCTAACTGTTCAGAGGGGAACAATGGCCAGGATGGACAAAAGAACAATGCTGTGCCCCTGTCCAGAGCAGAAGCCAAACGGGCCTGGCTGGCAGCAGGGGGAGATAATGAGAAGGCTGTCAGGCAGGCTCTCAGACACCGTAGAGTTAAAGTGAGTCAAGTATGTCTTTGTGCATCCAATGATACTGATTGAGCATGTTATGGCTTTAATTTTGGGGAATTTCATTTGTGTTTCCAGACCTTTCAGAATAGTCAGTGGCTTAACTTTAAATGCTAACATTAAAATTGAAGGGATGGGGGGGGATACAGCTTAATTTGCAGAAACTCTAAGTCAAGCTGTGTTTTAGAATTTTATAATGCTTAACAGATCGGTAGTCTTTTATACTTATAGGTACATATTTGAATATATATATATATATATATATATATATATAAGCAAGTTTTTATTTATAGTATCAGCTGATACTGTTTTTTTTTTTTTTCATTACGCATGCTCATTTGCCTTTTTTTATATTTGGATTACTTTCGCCATCAAACACTTGCATTAAGTTAATCTTTAAAATCACTAATAATTTAATAACATTGTTAAATGTCTTTTTTTAAATAGTTTTTATAATGTTGTGATGCCTAACCTCACTTGTAGTTTTTCATATTCATTTAGTTTTTAATATATTTATACAAAATAATATAGAATTTTAACATTGGCCGTAACATGAATATAATTGTCAGCTTATCAGTATCTTCCAGAATTGTAATACAGGTGCATTCCTGGTAAATATGACATTTTGTTTGTTAGGTAAAAGAGCTTGGCTCTCTGGGCTTTAATGATGTGGCCCGCTGTGAAGAAGCCCTGCGGCAGAGTGGAGGGGATGTGAGGGGGGCTCTTGTTCTGCTGCAGCGCCCTTTACTGGACTCATTCCATCAGCGCATGTGGAGCGACGAACCAGAGGCCCCCATCGACATCAACCATCCAGATAAACAGGTGACTGGCCTTTTACCTTAATGGAGCTTCACTGAGAAACTGCATTGCTTTCTTACCACTAGATGTGTGAAACAGTTTTTACAAAACAACTTGGTCTGTATTATCTTTTGTGTGATACATGTGTATATATACTATATATATATATATATATATATATATATATAATGCTGGCCAGCAAAGATGTTCAAATTGGTCAGTGGTCAAAATGTTATGTTATTTAACATGGCTTATTTACTTATTTATTCTTTGTCTGTCTTCAGCATGTTTGCCGTAGGTTGCTGGCAGTGTTTGATCTGCCCAGCTGGGGGCGCTGTGAGCTGGTTCTGTCACTGCTGCAGGACCCTACAGCCACATACACACTGGAGGATGTGGTTCAGGCCGTGCGTGAATCACACGACCGGGACTTCATTCGCCGTGTCCTGAATAAGGAATGCCCCATCTGCCTGTCAGTTTTTCCCCACAGCAAGGTACTTTGCCTCAGCTCCTTCTCTGTGATTTGCTCCAAATCTTGCACCTTTTACACCAGCATGCCCTTACCTTTAGGCTCATGAACCGTTTACCCAAAAATCATCATCAAGGCCCAATCCCATTTCTACCCCTTAGCCCTTCCCCTTTCGATTCGAGAATTGTTTCGATTCTCTTTTGGTTGGAGGGGTAGGGGTAGGGGAAGGGCCAGATAGCCCTTCAAACGAAGATTTTTCAGGACCACACTTCAAACGAAGGGGTATGAATTATCTCAGAGTAAACCGGCTACAGCGGCAACGTGGCTGCCCGAGCGAACAAAAAGAACCATAAATGTGAGGATTTTTGGCATTAATAAAGGTTTTAATGAAAAGTAATCATTGGTTTTGTTACATTCAATCGTGAGTTCATATTTACGGTCATGTTGTTCAAAGAAATGTTTGCAAAAAATTGCTAAAGTTTGCTAACGTCATTATCGTTACTGACTGCACGAGAGTGCCACAACATATTTTCATGTCTGATCAGGACTATAACCACCATAGACATTGAGAGGGGGGGGGTTTCTAGTCCCCCAATAATTAGAAATCGCTAAACCTTTTTCTCAAATATTTCCCTCTCTCGAGAGAGGGAAAGAGATGAAAGTTGCATGTATGCGCGTCTCTCTTTACAACGAGTGAGTTTACTTCAAAAATAGCGATTGGAAAATATAATGTACCGATTCGATATTTAAACTATTATTAATAAGAGTTGTGGGGCAGCATTGACAAGTTTCTTTTCTCCTGAATGTGTGAGCTGCACGATCTCCTAGATAGAAAGATATGTATATATATGTGTGTGTGTGTGTGTGTCAGTAAGCAGAACGGTAATTAAAGGCTCTAATGCACACCAGTATAGGTGTGTGTATTGTAGGAGCTAGATGACATATGATGACGTGTGACGGCATAGTATTGGTGTCCCAATTCTTAGGGGAATATTTTCACCCCTACCCCTTGACACTCTGTTTCAAGGGATAAGGGGTAGGCGGAGGGGGTATAAAATAGAATTGTGATTGGGCCTAAGTCATCATTTATTCACCATTACTTTGTTCCAAACCTGTACAACTTTCTTTCTTCTGTGGAACACAAAAGAAAATATTTTGAAGAATTTTGGTAGCCGAACAGTTTTGGTTCCCATTGACTTGTATTGTAATACTTGACCATGTAATGGAAGTCAACAGGAATAATAATGTATGTGTGTGAAAGTACCTTACATTAAGTCAGGACTATTTTTTGGTGTGTCTTTCTTAGATGCAGTCTTTGACATCGTGCCAGTGCTCTGTATGCTGTGGATGTTTCAAGCAGCATTTCACCATAGCGGTGAGGGACAAGCACATCAGAGACATGGTGTGTCCTGTCTGCACAGAGCCTGACATCAACGACCCTGAGCACCTGAACAGCTACTTCTCCACTCTGGACATACAGGTACTGCAAGAGAGAAAAAAAAATATAAGGATGGACAGTGCAATACTGAGCCTTAACACAGCAGCATTATAACTGGGCTTCAAAAAACTACTCACAGTGACGTATGAACGATCTTGTGTGTGTGTGTGTGACTGACCAGCTCAGGGATTGTCTTGAAACGGACGTGTACGATCTTTTCCACACGAAACTGACTGAGCAGGCTCTCATCAAGGACCCAAAGTTCCTGTGGTGCAGCCATGTGAGTGACACTGCCTCCTTGCACTTCGTCACTATTCATTTCTTAGAGATTGCGCTCATGCTCAAACAGCTGTAGTTTCATTCAAGCGCATTTTACAGTGATCTGAAAAGAGGTGCATGATGTGAGTTGTCTTCATGTTTGCGTTTCTTTCACTCTCTTCTCATTTTCACAGTGCTCATATGGCTTCATCTATGATGGCGATCAACTCAAGGTCACCTGTATGCAGTGCAGGAAAAGCTTCTGTGCTCAATGCAAAAAACCAGTAAGAAAGCGAGAAACAGATATGTTGGGGAGTAATTAAAAGTACTGAAATGAAAAATTCACCCATGTTTTTTCATAGAATGACCGTAGTCAGTAGCTTCAAAATAGTTTTGCAAATGCAATAACGCATTATGTTTACCAGCAAATCAAAAACACACTCTCATATGTATGTGTAATGACAAAAAACTGAACAAATACTTCATTGAATTATGGAAGTTAATGTTTTAGTCTTTCTGTCTGCCTCTCTTTGCAGTGGGAGGCGCAGCATATGGGGCTCTCGTGTGAGCAGTTCCAGCTGTGGAAGCGAGAGAATGACCCCGAGTACCAGAAGCAGGGCTTGGCCGGATATCTGCGTGACAATGGGATCAGTGAGTCACCTTTTGATCTGCTCTTTGGACCTGTGCTTTCACTCTTCTAATCCACATATACTCACAGCTAACAGTACCGCTGCTATCACCGCCCCTGCCCCATTCTGACTGCCAGAATATATCTGAGCAGAATTACCCTTAAGAAACATGTTGCCTGCTCATACTTTTTTGTTTTGTTTGGTCCAGTGGTGAAGGAAAACCAAATCAAATATTAATGTTGGGTATTTTTCACTTGCAGGCATTTTTATTCTGACTTGTTCACACCTCGAGAGAGAGTTACTGATTGCTCGGTAGTTGTTTCTAATGTAGCATTTCACTTTAGACTTTTTCTCTCCCTCTCTTTTGTTCTGAATCCATCCTTCTGGTTTTCTTTTTATCTGTATGTCTGTCATTCTGTCTATACATCAGAAGATAAATTTACTGATTCAGTATGATGAAATATTAAATACAAAGTTCTGTAGATGGCTATCTATCTATCGTCTGTAACACAGATGGGTATGCAGCATATGTTAATTGTGACAAATCAGGATATGAATGGTCAGCAATAGAAAAGATGGTCTTATAGCCTAAAATGTGGTCTTATAGCCATATTCAGATTAAGTTCAGTACACACCCATTCTAAGTTTAAATAAGGAGTTTTAAGAATTTGACCACTGCTTTTCAGATACTGTTATAAATGTATACAGTGCCTTGCTAAAGTATTCATACTTTGTATTTACATATATATTTTTTTCACGTTTTGTTGTGTTGCAACCTTATGTTAAACTGCTTTAAATTACTCTGAGTGAAGTTAACCTGTGGCAAATTCAATTGAATGGGTATGATTTGGAAAGGCACACATGTCTTAATAAAAGGTCTAACAGCTGAAAATGCATATTAGAGCAAAGACAAGCCCTGAGGTAAAAAAAAAAAAAAACTGTCTGTAGAGCTCAGAGACAGGATCGCATCAAACCACACATCTGGGAAAGAGTTCAGAAAAAAATTCTGCTGCATCGAATGTTCATAGAAGCATGTAGCCTCCATTATCCATAATGGAAGACGTTTGGAACAACCAGAACTCTTCCTAGAGCTGGCCTCCTGGCCAGACTGAGCAATTGATGGAGAAGGGCTTTGGTTAATGTGGTGACCAAGAACCTGATGGTCACTCTACTTGAGCTCCATGATCATATGTGGAGATAGGAGAAACATCATTGCAAAACTCCACCGATCTGGGCTTTATGGTGGTGTGGCCAAACTCAATCCTCTCCTCAGTGAAGATGCATAAAAACACACTTGGAATTTGCAAAAAAAGGACCCTCAGACTGTGAATAACAAGATTATCTGGTCTGATGAATCTCAATTCCCACAAGTAAAGTGTGCTGGTAGCAGGCTGTTTTTCAGAGGCAGGGACTGAGGGACTCGTCAGAGTAGAAGAAAAGCTCAGTGCACTAAAATATAGAGATGGCCTTAAAGAAAACACAGTCCAGAGCATTCAGAACCTCAGACTGGGCAGAAGGTTCACCTTCCAACAGGACAACGGACCTAAGCACACAGCAAGAGTGGCTTATAGACAACTCTGTGAATGTCCTTGAGTGGCCCAGCCACAGCCTGAGCTTGAACCCAAACAAATATTTCTGGAGAAACCTGAAAATGTGCGTCTGCCCCTATCCAACCTGACAAAGCTTGAGAGGTGAAGAGGTGATGTGAAGAATGGCAGATAATTGCCAAATGCTGATGTGCAAAGCTTGACGCTTCATACCCAAAAAGACTTGAGGTTGTAAAGGTGCTTTAGCTAAGTACTGAGTTAAGTACATTGCATAAGTATTTTTTTGTGTTTTTTTTTTTTTAATAAATTTACAAAGTTGTGACTGTTCTGTGTTTTCTTTGTCATTATGGTGTATGGAGTGTAGATTTTTTTTTTTGGAATAAAAAGTCATTTAAAGCAGTTCAACATAAGGCTGCAACATGACAAAATGTGAAAAAAAAAATGAAGGGGTTTGAATACTTTCGCAAGGCACTGTAAATCTATAAAATGGATGAATGTAAAAAAAAATAAAGATCAGTGTTAAGATAATCGGTGTTATTCACTTCACCTGTCATTGGTCATAATGTTATCCCTGATCGGTGTCTGTGTGTGCATATATATATATATATATATATATATATATACACACACAAAGATCAGTGAGTAACACTGATCTTCATCGTGGCACCTGTTTGTGGGTGGGATATATTAGACTGCAAGTGAACATTTTGTCCTAAAAGTTGATGTGTTCAAAGCAGGTAAAATGGGCAAGCGTAAGGATTTGAGCAAGTTTGACAAGGGCCAAATTGTGACAACTGGGTCAGAGCATTTCCAAAACTGGGATTTAGGGAACTTGGCCTTTATGTTCCTCATATTTATAATCCTGTGGAACAGGAAGTCATGGCTGGACAATTTCATGCTCCTAGTCACCCTGGTGTGCTAAACAATGTAAATATGAATGGGAATATACTTCAGAGATATTTTACTTATAAGAATTTCTAGGGGTGCCAATAATTGTGGCCAACATGCTTTGGAGAAAAAAAATTCAACATGAGATTTTCTCCCCAATTTCAATTGGTTTACTTCAATGAACGGTTCGAATTTTTGTACGTTTTTGAATGAATGATCAGAAAGTTAAACTATGCAGATTTATTTTCACAGCCGCCTTTGCTCATATTTACCAAGGGTGCCAATATTAGTGAAGGGCAGTATATACTGTATGTATTTGTCTGTTAACGGTTACAGGAAAAATATCTTGATCTCTTAGATTTACCTGAATTTTCAATGTGATTTGATTGTCACAACAATAGACAAACACAGTCTGTGTGATTATGCAAATTATGTTTCATGTTTTTATCAAACGCAATGTAAACATCCACTGTACAGGGTGAAAAAATGGTCACACATCCCATTCTTTCTGTCATGCAGTGTTTTCTGTCTTGTAGCTTGCCCAAACTGCAGGTTCCAGTATGCTCTGGCCAGGGGCGGCTGTATGCACTTCAGTTGTTCTCAGTGCAGGTATCAGTTCTGCAGTGGATGTAACAACCCCTTCCACACAGTGAGTTCCTGTCTCGTCTTGTTGTCTTAGGATTGTTTGTGCCTATTTGTAGCTCTATGTGCATGATATACTGCGCTGTACGTGACTGTGATACTCAGTTTGAAGCCAGCTATGGCTGGGCTATAAGTAGAAGCCTTCTCGGGAGCACTGTTTCTTCCCTCTTTTTTTATTCATCCTCTTTCCCTCACACACTTGCTCACTTCTTCTCTGGCAGACGTGTGCAGTGAACCAGTGTACTGTGACAGGTCTGCATGCCCATCACCCCAGAGACTGCCTCTTCTACCTCCGAGACTGGGAGCCTGCCAGGCTTCAGGCCTTACTGCAGGTACACACACTCTCGATTTAGTACAGGCACACATATTTCTTCCTACACGTTCACACGCACCGCACTCGTGTGCCACGTTTGGTTGTGAAATATCACTTCTCATCTCCACTGTTTTATTTCGGATACTTGTTTGAACGTCATTTTGTTTCCTCAGAAAAAGGGGGTGAACTACAATACTGACACTGCACCAGGAGCACAGACTGGTACGTCTTTATTTGTGAGGTTTATACTTTTGGTTTGTTCTAAAGGCCTGTTCACACAAAGAATGATAACTATATTAGCGTCCATACCAGCACATGAAAATGTTCTGCTGTTGTTGTCTTTCACTTTAAATGCTTGAGCTTGGGTGGATTCTGATTAGCTGTTAATGGTTTTTATCATTCCTCAGCTGGAAAAATAAATGTTATGAAGGTGATTCTCATTACTGTTATAGCTGTAGTGTGGACTTCACTATTCTCATAGAATTAAAATTATTATTAAAACTTTATAGCTGTCGTTAGTTATCGTCCTTGGTGTGAGTGGGCCTTAACTCTGTGGCCTTATTTCAGTCTGTCTTATCTACCCCAGTACTTCTGTAATCTTTTTGTCTGTGTCTGTCTCTTCATCTAATTTGTCCGTCTTAAAGTCTAGTTTGCTTCCAATTTCACTCTTTATCTCAACTGCCCAGTGGAGAAAAATGGCTTTTACTGTAATGAAAGCCTAAAAGCTGGACTAAATGTCCGTCCAATTACCGCTTCTCAGGCCGAGGCTATATTTGTACCATGAAATCGTAGTCAAACATACACCTACTCCTTACAGCTTTATTTCACTCTCTGTTCCACTTCTTTTACTAAAAATGTCTTCCTGGAAAACTACCTTTCCCCCAAATGCATCCTTGCTGTGGTGTTTTTGCGTCAGGTGTGTGCGGAGTGATCGAGCAGAAAGACGAAGGGACTCTTCAGACCGATTCGCCATGTGGGGCTCAGACTCAGCCGGGCCAGGCAGGACTCTGCGAGTGAGTGACATCATTGTTACCATGTTGACTCACTGCTCCCTGTACACTCATAAAAATAAAGCTTCTTTATTGGCATCTATGGTTTCATGAAGAACCTTTAAAGGGGTCGTGAACTGCCTTTGTTTTTATTTTGTACTGTTCTCTGAGGTCCACTTATAAAGTTATCAAGATTTTACATCAAGAAACATCAGAATTTAGAAGTAATAAGCTATTTTCTGTCCTGTTTTTAACCCCCTCAACTGAACACTCTGTTTGAATAGGCGTGGTGGATTGTAGACTTGGATGTAAATGGCCACTGTTATGATCGGCTAATAGTTGTGTATGTTTGATAGCGTACGTCCCTCATAGATGGACGCTGCTGTGATTTAGGTCAAAAATGCATAAATAACTCCATATACAATGCCGTGAAAAACAGGAAGGGGACAAAAACATTTTCACAGCACTGTATATCAAACGATCTGTAAGAAGAGACAAAAAGCAATAGTGACCACGTTTTGAAAAGAGTTACTCATAAAAACAATGCAAATACTGTTTTCCCACAACTTGGCACTGCACAGCATCTTGTTGTCTTCATAGCCATCTTTATCGTTTGGTTTCTGTGTAGACCTGTGCGTTCGCCTCTCTCGTAAGCACTACATGTGTGAATTGGTGGGTGGGGCTAAACAGGCAATGATGTAGAAGCAGGTGTTGATTTTCTTCTGTGGAGGCGGTGCTTATCCACACTATTACATCATAGAGTAGAACATTCCACAAACTGTCATTTTGGCACATTGGCTTCAATATAAGCTGTTTCTAGACTAACAATAAAGAAATATGATCATATTTTCTTGACCTGGTAAGGACTCTAGCCGCTGCATTTTGGACCACCTGTAGCTTGTTTATTGAAGATGCAGGACAACCACCTAGCAGTGCATTACAATAGTCCAGTCTAGAGGTCATGAATGCATGAACTAGCTTTTATATAGTATACTATATAGTTGGGTATCATCGGCATAACAGTGGAAACTAATCCCGTATTTTCTAATAATATTACCAAGGGGCAACATGTATATTGAAAAAAGCAGAGGACCTAGGACAGATCCTTGTGGCACTCCATATTTTACTGGTGATATAGAACCTTTGCATTCCATAAAAGGTTCTTCATAGTGGATAAAAGTTCTTCAGTTTATTAAAATGTTCTTCACACTAAGAGAAAAAAGGGTTCTTTTAGTAACTGAAATTCAGTAACAGTACACAAACATGTTGAAGAAAAGACCACACTTTTAATTGTGCACTTGGTTACATCCTTTTTGGCAGTACCATCAACTTTATCAATGTGAATCATTTTTAAATCAGTCTTTCTTTCTGCTAATAGCTAGAAGTAAAAAGCTCAAGATAGGCTATAAATGTATTTCAGCATCACCACCACTAAGCTTCTGACAACTCTTCAGTCTTTAAGATCTACAAATTTGAGTTAGAATAGTTTTGCAGGATCACTAGTATATTCTCAGTGAGGCTGTAAATGCGGACTAGTGAGTATGAGTTTTCCTGGTTGGCATGATGACATTTAATGTCTTCGACAACCTCTGTAGTCCCGTTTGGCCACTTGTTAACAACCGCTTTTTTCAAGACCCATAAAAGCCTAGAAAATCATGAGCGAGGTATTACTGGTGTATTTTATGTTGTAGAATGAAATGTTAAAATTCAGCTTTTGTTAAACACGGATGTTATTTCAGGCTTTCAACCAAAAACTCATAAAAAAAAAATCATTGACTTCAGGATGATGGAGCCTTCCTGCAGCACCCTATAACATAAAGACTCTCACAAATGTTTAAATACTTGGAATATGTCAACGCTAATATGCTGTATAGTTTTTAAATTGCCACAGTGCGAGTAAACAAAAATTGTAATACCGTTAAAATTGTGACTGCAGTATGCTCTAGTCTTAAGCGGGATTATAGAGACACTGACAAAAATGGCAAAATGCAATGCAGTGCAATGACCAAAGACATCTGTTGACGTAAAAAGTTAAAATATAAGCCCTGTGTACTCAACAAGACAAAATTACCCAAATTACTTTTTAGGAGTAAATAAAATGGTGTTACTCTGTTTCAGGAAGCATTATCGAGAGTACCTGGTCAGCCTCATTAATGGGCATTCTATTGACCCCGCCCCCCTTTACGCTCCCGATGAGCTGACTGTGGCCTGCAGGAGATACCATGTGGACATCAGACAGGGGGATGGAGAAGATGAGAGAGCATACTTTGCCAGACTGCTTAAGGTGGACTGATACTGTCTTTTCTTCCGTCAATAAGCATTACTTCTTTTTTTTGTACAGCTATCAAACTCTTTCTTTGCCTTTCACATCTGCAGAAACTCATGGATGACGTGCCTCTGGGTGACAAGGTCCCTCGCAAGAAGTGAAAACTTATTTTTCCGTGATCATTTAACCTGTACTGACTATTTTAACTGTAGCTCTACTTTATGATATGAGCTGTGAGGTCGACAGAATGGTAAACGCAGTGCTTCCCTGTTCTTAATGTGATGTAGTTGCACACTTTTGCACAATGCACACACTGGTGTATGTTTTCTTTTTACTCTTAAGGTTTTGTGATTGAAAATTCTTGCTTTTAATCGTGTTTTGATTTTAATCGCCCTCAAATAGCATTATAGTTGTAACTTGATTTAACAAAACAAAAAAACACTTTGACAGCTATAATGAAACCACTTATGGTCTCTGAATGAATGAAAAACGTATCTATGTGCATTCACAATTTAAATTTTAAGCACCAAAATTGTAAAACAACAGCATTTTAAATGGTTTATGGGTTAACCTTTCAGTTGATTGTACTTTAAAGGAACACTCCACTATTTTTGAAAATAGGCTCATTTTCCAACTCCCCTAGAGTAAAACAGTTGAGTTTTACCGTTTTCTAATCCATTCAGCCGATCTCGGGGTCTGGCGGTAGCTCCTTTAGCTGTAGCTTAGCATAGATCATTGAATCTGATTAGACCGTTGGCATCTCGCTCAAAAATGACCACAGAGTTTCTATATTTTTCCTACTTAAAACTTGACTCTTCTGTAGTTACATCGCGCACGAAGACCGACGGAAAATGAAAAGTTGCGATTTTCTAGGCCGATATGGCTAGGAACTATACTCTCATTCCGGCGTAATAATCAAGGAACTTTGCTGCCGTACTGTGGGTGCAGCAGGTGCAATGATATTACGCAGCACCTGAAAATAGTCCCCAGCACGGTCCCTGTGCAAGCAGGTGGTCACGTTGGTTATGTTGATGGAAGTTAGCCTATTTTCAAAAATAGTGGAGTGTTCCTTTAAGCTGTTCATTATCAGAGTTTATTTAACCAGAGTTAAATGAGAAACTAAGCCTGCAGAAGGATAGGTGTCAAATGACATACAATCAAAGTTATAATGGCATGATGTTTTAAATGTGTATGTAAATATATATAAATGTGATTAAACATATAATTTATAAAATGTTGACTCTAGTGTTTCAAAGAGAGCAAAATGGTCAATAATCGTTAAAAAACGGTAAAACCAGCAGTCATGTTGATGTCACTCGATCAACATCTCAAAGACATGTTCTTTATTACTTTTCCATCCAGTCGTATCAAGGTTGTCTCTGAGATCAGAGCCCTTAAAACACATTTTTGCTCATCTCTGTATAAGTCTTAAAGCCATTTACAGTGGGGTTGTAGTCAAGGAAACCACTGATCAGATGCTATTTTTAGTCTGAGGACATTTGTGCAGCCAGATATTCCTGAATTTATGAATTTCATTTTTGAAGCGCATGATCATGGAAGAGCATGGGCCATTTTAAGCAGAAATTATAGGCACACATAATGAGAAAGTCAATGATATTTTAAAGAGGTCATTATTCTAAGCAATGAGAATTACATGCACTGTAAATTTTTACGATGCTGACTGGTCACATGCAGTAGTTGAATTTTTTAAAAGTTTACACTATTTGTTCCCTTAAATATGCCGTATCACTTTACCTATATAATATACCAGTATAATACTCTACTTAGCTGTTGTTCACCAATGTAGGGTTCATCAGAAGCACACTTAACTGCTCAGCTGTGAAATATTGAGTTTCCCATCAGGATATAGGATATCCTACCAGCCACTTATCCCGCCCTAATGAGGGCAGTTTGCTGCACGACAAGGTATAAGATATAACTGATGGAAAACACAACTGGAACAGTTGCCTTTGTGTGACCGACTCTTCTGAGTGTTCTTGAATGTATCACACAAAACCTTGATAGCTACAATCAAAACGGTTAGTGGGTAGATTGTATTGTTCTGTTTTTCTGCATATTGATTGGCTCTGCAGAAAGCACTGACATAAGAAATGCATGATGGGATATGGTGATAGAGGAAACCCCATGAGGAGCAGAGGACAGACTGACACATGTTCTGAGGTAATTGTCTGTGTGAGGGCACAGCAGTGAAAGAGCGGTCCATATTTATCAAAAAGAAGCCTTTGTATGATTATTTTGAGACACATTTTGGCAACACTTTACAATAAGGTCCTATTAGGTAGGCCTAATGTTAGTTTTTCATTGTTAATGTGTGTTAGCAAATGTAGTTAATAAAGAGCGCTGGGGAGTAACTAGGTACATGTAACGGTATTATGTGATTTGATTAAAAAAATAAATGTAACTAATCTGTTACAAAATGTTTAATTAAATTGAAGTTAAATGAAAATGTTAACGATTACAAAGGGGGCTACATCTGAATGATTGAATTCTTTCCCAAATTGCACTGACTGCTTTAAAATATGAGACACAAAAGTTTCAGGAGTTTATTACACAGAATAGGCATTTGATAATGGTTTTATTTCCTGTTTAAGTTTATATGTGCTTTATTTTTTTTTATTAAGTTTTCTTTCCCCAAGGAATTGTTAGATGCCAGTGTTTCCTGTACACTCTTAAAAATAAAGGTGCTTCACGATGCCATAGAAGAACCATTTTGTCTAAATGGTTCCATAAAGAACCTTTAACATCTAAAGAACCGTTCTGTATCACAAAAGGTTCTTTGTGGGGAAAGAAGGTTCTTCAGATTATAAAAAGGTAAGAAAGAGATGGTTCTTTAAAGATCCTTTGACTGAATGGTTCTTCTATGCCATCACTTGAAGAACCTTTTGAAGCACCTTTATTTTTAAGAGTGTAGCTATGCAAGGATTTGATTACAAAAACAGTATCATAACTATTAATCTATATTTTATGATTTTAAATCTGTATTTAGCCTCAGAGATCTCAAAGTAAACAGAGGTGCTACGGTCTTATTTTGTGGTGGCTGTATACAAACACATACATGTATGTATATATATTAAGGAAACCATTTTAGATTTATATAAAATATTTATATATATAATATAAATTATATACATACAAATGTTTTTTTAAATACATGTGTGCATTTATATACAACTTCAACAAGGCATTCATCAGGACAGACTCCCATTGTTGTATTCGGAATTAAATGTACTGATTTTAATTACTTTTTGTGGCATATAGCAGTTCCATTAAGCAGTATGAAGCTGGGAGTGAAAATAAAGGAGAGTTTAACCAAAGTGTGTTTAAAAAGTCCATTGCAACAGATTTTTGTAATTATAAATAATGCAGCCTGAATTTGTATGAGTAAAGAAAAAATGAAATTTTATGGCTGACCAACACTTATGAGACCATGAGGGATCCGATCAAACAAAAACGAAAATGACATATGACAAAAGAATTCACATTTAAATAACCAAGTAGTATTATGCATCAGATAACTAGACAGATAGGTCTGAGTTTTCAAAGCAACATGCAGCAACCAACAAATTGAATGAGCTCCAAATGGACAGAAGTAAGTGTCCAAATTTCCAGAGCATCTGTCACCTAAACCACAACATAATTTCATCTGTCTAAAAATAATGACAGCATGGCAAAAATAAATAAACTGCTTCAGCGAAAAGGTATGGTAGTCAAAGCTCATACTCGGTGGAAGACTTCAAAGGATATTTGCTAAATGATGTTGAAGTACAAGCTCAAACATTACAACATATGTGTTTAAGTTGGTAAAAAACCAATGACACTTTATGGACAGTTCAGAGGTGCAGGGTGTAAACTGGAGTGCCCTGACAATCCAGTGGATTACAGGATTTGTGTATCTTTATACATATATATATATATATATATATATATATTGATTAACAGTTGAAAACATTCGTTAGAAATTCTGAAAAGTAATCAAATGTTACATTACTTTAATAAAGTAATTGAAATAGTTATACTTATTCCATTTTAAATAGGCCTAGAGTAACTTTTAATCTATAACCTATTACATGTCCAAAGTATCCTTCCTTCCACCTACACTGTTAACAAACGGAACCTTATTGTGAAGTGTTATTTTCATGTTTTGATCAATTTAGCTTGGGAACAGAATCAGTCAAGGAGGGTTAAAAGTTCAAATGCTGCGATAAATGTAATCGGTTACAATGCAAGTAGGTTTACATCACACTGTCTGCGACTGAGGCCATAGTTCAGGGTTTTACCATGAATAAGCACACTCGTAGTAGCTTTTTCTCCACTATTACGACAGTTGTGGCAAGCTGTGACGTCTAACTTGTTTTGACAGATGGCCTCTCTGGTGCGGGGACCTGTGTCTCTGGGGCTTTTGGGATAAATGAGGTTCTAGTCTGTAGCAGAGGAGGGAGAAGAAAGAAAGAGTCAGAAATGCTGCCTAGCCCAGCTGGGTCTGTGATTCTGCTGAAGTGTTTCCACATCTTTGACACCCCGAGCCACCGCTCCCTTAGTGAAATGGAGCTAGTGTACTGTGTAGTCGCAAGATATCTTTATAATGAGCTCTATTGCTTATTTTCATGCAATTACATTTTTGCATATTTCAATGTTTACATCCGTTTTATGTTGACTACTTGATTTCTGTAAGCTCTTAGTGTAGCAGTGTAGATACTGTATGTGTACTGTATGCTCTCAGTAGACAGATGGGACAAGAAAATGGTGCCCCAGGAAATGGGTTGTACATCACTAGGATCTTTTTGATATGTCTTCAGGCCTTCTTTCGTTTTTTTAGTTATCAAATCTGGATAGAGCCATTAATGAAGCAAGGAGAGTCATGGATATCATGATACAAACGAACAGTCAGTCTAGCAGTGTTAACAATCTTTGTGCTGCATATTAATCATTCATTAAAAGGTTTAATCAACACACCATTTATATTTCTAACCAAATTCTGGGTGGCCACAACATTAAGACATAGTTAAAGGGATACTCCACACTTTAATACTCTCATCGTTTACTCCTACCACTCCAGATGTATATATGTATATAGATGTATATGTATATGTATATGTAAAAGTCTTCTTTCTTCGGATTTGTCTATATAATGTCTATATAATGAAAGTGGATAGTAACACAAAAGTTAACGCTTCAAAAACCACAAACATGACAGTAACCCACAATGCATCATTCATTCATTGCTTGACACATTATGCGTTAATATTTACTATAAATTGCTGCAAATAGTGAAACTGAACTTAAATCTATTCAACCATGTGACCGCATGGCAGCGAGATGCCGCAATTCTTCTGTTTTTCAGCGGCTCTGTAATCAGCATGGATGAGGAAAGACTGATCTTGAAAGTTTAGAATCCTTCTAGTGAAACATAACGAAAATACAAGGTATGTTAAGATATTTTATGCTTTTCAGCTGCAGTGCATTGCGAAACTAAAAATGCGCTCGGAGACAACTTTTCTGATTGGCTGTCTTGTGATGACGTCAGGCAACACTACACTGATAAAAATGATTTTGTGGTGAAGTAAATACTACAGAAAAACTTAATTTCTACAATAAATAATTTAGTTCAGGCAGGAATTTAAAAAAAGTAAATTCTATATTAGTACTCAATTTAAGCTTGTAGAAATTAAAGTTTGAACTTATAAGTACATTTTACTTGGAATTGTTTATGTTTACAAGGATTCTTTAAGTAAATATCAAAGTTATGATCCCGTTGTTCCCATCATGCACTGAGGCATGAATAATTAATAAGGTAAAATTTTTCTCGAGGTCTATTTACACTGTTTTATGGTTGCTTTTGTTAGTTTTAGTAACTTCCTGTTTTGTAACATCTGGAGTTTATTTTCTACTCAAAATGACCCATTCATACTCAAACGCTATCCACTGATTGTTACCATCATTATGTATTGTGTACCAAGTAATGAGGTCTCTGTGTTCATTTGGGGAATAATTATATTGAGTAAACATTATCTTTAAAAAGGATAACAAGCTGCTACTTGCTTACTTGCATGTTTGTAAGTGAATCACGTGCTTTAATAGAATAGTTTTTAATAAAAAATAGTTTTTTTTTCAGTGCTCCATTGTTTGAGTTTATAAACCGTGAAATGTACTTGAGTATTGTAGAGTAAACTTAAAATATTTAAGTAGAAATTACTCTTCAAACTCTATCTGGCCATGTTAAATTTACTTATTTCCTTTGTGAATTTTACTTAACTTAGTTAAGTATATTTGACTTAATTCAATACTTAAACTTCACTTTAAAAATATGTGTGCAAAAGAAAAAGAAAGTAAATTTTACTTCTTTTTTTTCAGAATAGAGCAAGTTTTTGGATGTTTTACACCTTGAATGTTCTAGTGTCACGTCTGTTCTGACACGATGTTAGCCGCTGAATTAGTCTGGTATGCTTTGTAGTACAGACTGCAGACTTTGGTCAATACACACAGACTTTGTGAGTGGGGTCAGAACCTCCTGAATAGAGCAGGAGCTCTTTAACATGCACCGCACCTCTCCTTTGACCTTCATTATCTTGCATAACCAGATAGCAGCGCAAAGCAAATGTAGTGGTGGAATGCTGATCAACCAGCTGTATCAAAATAAATTGGCACCAGCAGTCAAATTAAAATGAGAACATTCAACGCTTCAAAAAACTTAAGCACCATATAGACCTATTATGTGAACTCCAAACCACACTTGTGATGGGGAACAGATAAACAACATTATAAAAATTTTATTTCCGTAATGATTAAAGATTTGAATAACATCCTGACTTGATTAAATTCTGTTACTGAGGGGGAAAAATCCCTTCCATTCCAAGCATATCCTAAAGGGGGATATAAGATATTTTGGCTGAATCCATTATATTGAAATGAGCAACTGGGGCTTCATGCTTGCTGGCTTTCTGATTGGCATTATCTACACAGCTTTGACTTTCTAGGCTGCAACTATTATTAAGACACTCACGTCTGTTTTGGAGCTGTGCAGTATTCAAAAGTTGCTGATATCCCACAGGACAGTCGCTAGAGAGAGGCAGAGCAAAGAGAGGAAAAGACAAGTGGTGAAAAGATGGGCATTGAAAATCTTTCTGTGATGAAAAAGAAGGCTTCTGGAAACGGTTACACTCAACTTGATTGAGGAAGCAAATATATTGCTCTTTGAGTTCAGCATGAAATAAAAGTTTACCTCGTATGTTTTCTAAATGCATATTATTGTTCTGTTTTGATTAATCAATCCATGCATGTTTAGTCAATCATTTAGTCCTCTTAAACCCATCCAATCAACAGCCGATAAATAAAAGAAAAAGCCCTTGCAACATTTTTATCCTTTCGACAATCTGTCAAAATGTATACTTGTTATCCATTGCTTGGATGTGTGTCACTACTTCTGTTTCATTGCAACTTTAAAGTCACATGAAATACATTTTTTTCTGCTTACATTCATTAGTGGATTTGGTGTTTGAGTGAAGCTTTATTTCCAATTAAACTGAATGGTTCATTCAATCAAGTCCTGCTCTATTTTTTCCACATGTCAAATATGCATCAGGTATCAGAAGTAAAATGGCTTGAAAACCGCAATTCACGCTGACCTGTTGATCTGAAATGCACTAAACAAACAACCTCAACCTCCCCTAAAAACTATTTAGATAGTTAAGCCACAATTTAAACATTTATATGTATATGGATTATAACAAAATATCAAAACAAGTGGCATTTATTTTAAAGAAATATGGCATAAGCAGACATTTCGATCAAAACATTTACACAAGATGATTTGTCAAGAAACCATTTTTGTTTAAAATGAAGACAAAAATCTTGTACACTCTGACTTTCAAACTTTTTGTAACACGTTCATTGTTAATATTTATATTTTTCTGCTAGGACTGATTTTGAAGAAACTGACTTCACACATCTATGAAAATGTCACTAATTTAAAAAGTGGCTCAGAAGTTTATTCTGAGAAAAGCATTATTTCTTTGTGGATTCAACTTAATGTGATAGTTTGTAAACTACCATTCAAAGGTTTTGGGGTCAGTAAGATTCTTTTTTCAACCAACTAATAATTTTGTTTAGCAAGGATGCATTTCTATTTTTTTTTTTTACTTTGTATTCATCAAAGAATCCTAAAAAAAGGATCATGTTTTTTTTTCATAATAATAACAGATGTTTCTTGAGCACCAAATCAACATATTAGAATGATGTCTAACGCATTATGAGACACTGAAGACTGGAGTAGCTAATCCAGGTATAAATTACATTTTAAAATAAGTTAAAATAGGAATAAATAACAGTTAAAAACAGTTATTTTAATTTGTAATGATATTTAACATATTATTTCATTATATTACTGTATTTTGTGCAGCCCGAGAGGATCAGTTATCAAATCACTCTTTATAATTATTCATCTTAAAAATTGTGTCACATAGAGTAGCATGAGTGCACCATGGATCTAGGATCACCAGGCAATAGAAACTAGTTTAGTTTCAACTGATGCATGATTCTCTCCAGGAATCAGGAGCAACAGGGACTGCATCAAGGCCAGGCTGCCTCCTCCTGTTGCCCCACATGAACCTTGCACAATCTCCCCGGGGCTCTGGCCATCCAGGCGCATATTATTTCATTATATTACTGTATTTTGTGCAGCCCGAGAGGATCAGTTATCAAATCACTCTTTATAATTATTCATCTTAAAAATTGTGTCACATAGAGTAGCAAGAGTGCACCATGGATCTAGGATCACCAGGCAATAGAAACTAGTTTAGTTTCAACTGATGCATGATTCTCTCCAGGAATCAGGAGCTACAGGGACTGCATCAAGGCCAGGCTGCCTCCTCCTGTTGCCCCACATGAACCTTGCACAATCTCCCCGGGGCTCTGGCCATCCAGGCATGTCTGTCCCTTTCCCTCGCTCTGTCTGTCTCCCTGTCGCTGCAGGGGAGCTTGGCACGCAAAGCCATTTCACCAAATATACATGTGCTCAAACCACTCCATTAGTATTTTCACACCTGGAGGTCTCAGGGTTACCTTGCCTGGTTACTCTCATGCGAGCACTGCAAGCACTAGTAACCTGCCGATCTCAGAGTGAGATGGGATGAGCAACTGACTCTGCTGGGGGACTCTTTTTTTATTGCCTTTCAAACACAGCTGTGTGAGAATATGAACCTTAAACATGATGATGTGAGAATTTCTGTGATTATCGCAGACGCCTGATGTTATGCGGCGTAATAACAAATCGTTTTCCACCAAATTAAGCCACTGAGTTTGAGTCAAATTATGATTCCCATTACAGCGGTTGTTCACCCATGACAAGGTTTAAATATAGTGTCTTAAATGGCTCCCTAACAAATGTCATTTGCACATATGTTGTACAAGACAATTCTGTTTCAATCATGTGGCTTCTTTTCCTCGCGTTCTGCATTTTGCTACAGCTGACGATGTTTCATTTTGAAATGCCATGGCAATTAGGGCTGAGCTAATGAATTGTGCGGTCCCCTGTGCCCAGTTGTGGTTTGACATATTTCCTCCGGTGCACTGACCATGGGTCGCAGCACTATGGACCACACTTCCAGCAGTAAGTATTCCAGCATGACAGGCTTTCAACACACTCATGTATTTATTAGTATACAGTGGCTACACAAAGTATTGGGACACTTACATCACATCTATGATCATTTACTTTTACTTTTCACTAATCTGTTGATATTTAGGTGATATTTAGTAGATATCAAGTCAGTTTCCATCTCGTTAGCAGTGTCCTAAATAATAATATATGCATATCAGTATATTCTGCAGAAGTATGCATACTATATAATATATATAAATATACATCAACTTTTTTAAATACTTTTTTACGATTCATTAATCAATTTCATGCATTTTTGCTGAATAAAGTATATTCACTCAAAAATATTAAACAGTGTTGTATATTTAAATTAGACAAACAGACAAATTATTGTGAAAGTTAAATAGTAGCATTTGCATGTGGCAAATTAACCTATAGAATTCTTTATTGTCCTTTTCTCGTTCACATTCTCACCCTTATTTCTATAAACTGTTGTCATATGGATGTACCATATACTGGCATTACATGTTGAAACATAGCATGACTATTTTTAGAAATGCAAGTGAAAGTGTGATTTATTTACGTTTACATTGACACTCTTGGCAGATGCCATATTTCCAAAGCCATTTATGTCTTAGTGCTTACATTTATCTGCACTTTTGCATACATTTAAATTTGTGGCAATTACTTAAGTAGGTAAGGACACGAGCCAAGCATTAAAACTAATCCTGATCTATTAACAACGAAGTACCAGTATAATCGCAAAACATTGCAGCGACAGTGATAGATACAAATTGCATAATTAGATGAGTCAAATATTGAAGTTGGTCCACAAAGTCCCATTAAGAATGGTCACAGGCTATAGGGTTTGATAATGACTTGTGGACAGTAAAGATTTAGAATGTTAACTGCATTATAAGATGGAAATAGTGTCTTGAATTTATTCTGGCAGCTGTGGGAACCCAGTGCAGTGAGCTGAGCAGAGGCATAATGTGTAGGAATATGAATTCAGCAGCAGTTTTTTGGACATATAAAGAAATGGGTTAAGAATATTTTCAATTGGAATGTCTGCCAATAAGCTACAGATGTTGTACTGATGTGACTTCAGGCTATTTTTTGAGAAAGTATACTATGGGCCTCGTTTATGATACTTTCATGGTGCTTTTTTTGTCATTTTGAAGCTTGAAAGCCCTGGTTCTCATTTAGGCTACTTTAATTTTACAAGAGTCACAATGATATTCTTCATATTTGTGGGTGGAAATTGTAATGAAGAATGTATAACTTATTATTTTTACTATATAAATCCTGACTTTTACTAATTTCTGCTCTTTTCTTGAACTGGCAGTAGCACACAGTCATTTCCATCGTAATGGTCATCTGCCATTTATACCTCATTATCACTGTACACTTCACCTTCTCTATTTATATCCTTAGTCCTCTGCTGTTGTCTTACCTCTCATACCATTTGCACTTGCACCCTACATATAATGTATATGCACTTCTGATTAAAAGCTAGCAGTATTTCAGTATTTGTACGGCATAATAAAGTTTAATTTAATCTCATTTAAAAGGCAAAAAGCTAAATGTCCAAGGGTCATTTAGTTTAAAATATTTTCTGTGCTGCATTTACTTTAGTTCAGTGTTTGTGGAGGAATTATATGGTCAGAGGGATCAGGAACAGAAAGCGTCAGATATTTTTAGGGGGTGGATGCACTCAGTGCTACTGTCTAAAGAAATGCATATAAATGCATAGATTATATCACCATCTTGGTGGTTCAATCATAGATCTATGCATTCAACAGAGAATAAAGACAGTATGATCATTAAAACAGTAGTTCATAGCTTTATAGTTTTAGAATGTATATACAGTATCTCACAGAAGTGAGTACAACACACAACATTTTTGTAAATATTTTATTATATCTTTTCATGTGACAACACTGAAGAAATGACACTTTGCTACAATGTAAAGTAGTGAGTGTACAGCTTGTATAACAGTGTAAATTTGCTGTCCCCTCAAAATAACTCAACACACAGCCAGTAATGTCTAAACCGCTGGCCACAAAAGTGAGTACACCCCTAAGTGAAAATGTCCAAATTGGGCCCAATTAGCCATTTTCTCTCCCCGGTGTCATGTGACTCAGTGTTACAAGGTCTCAGGTGTGAATGGGAAGCAGGTGTGTTAAATTTGGTGTTATCGCTCTCACTCTCTCATACTGGTCACTGGAAGTTCAACATGGCACCTCATGGCAAAGAACTCTCTGAGGATCTGAAAAAAAGAATTGTTGCTCTACATAAAGATGGCGTAGGCTATAAGAAGATTACCAAGACCCTGAAACTGAGCTGCAGCACGGTGGCCAAGACCATACAGCGGTTTAGCAGGGGTGAACTCCATGCCCAAGAGGGTTAAGGCAGTGCTGGAAAATAATGGTGGCCACACAAAATATTGACACTTTGGGCCGAATTTGGACATTTTCACTTAGGCGTGTACTCACTTTTGTGGCCAGCAGTTTAGACATTAATGGCTGTGTGTTGAGTTATTTTGAGGGGACAGCAAATTTACACTGTTATACAAGCTGTACGCTCACTACTTTACATTGTAGCAAAGTGTCATTTCTTCAGTGTTGTCACATGAAAAGATATAATAAAATATTTACAAAAATGTGAGGGGTGTACTCACTTCTGTGAGATACTGTACATACACTACAGCATTCAAAAGTTTGGGGTCACTAAGATTTTTTCCTTTTTTTACATTCACAATTAACTAAGAGTTTTTCTATTTAAAAATCCGGAAATAAAATGCTTCATACTTTCCGCAAAATATTAAGCAGTACAATCATTTTCGACATTGATAATAATAAGAAATGTTTCTTGTGCAGCAAATAAGCATGAATGTCATTGAAGACTGAGTAATGGCTGCTGAATTCAGCTTTGTCATCACAGAAATAATTTATATCTTAAAAAATACATTAAATTTGAATAATTTTTTATATTATAATAATATTTACATAAGGAATATTTTATTGTTTTTAATATATTACATATAAACACTGTTTTATTCGTTTGTTGCTTTAAATTGTAATAATATTGTTATGTATCCGGTCCATGAACTTCCATCTGCTAGCCATCAGAAGTCACCCTTTCCACTTCATTGACTCTCGCACTACACTGTTGCATATCACCCTGGAATACATATCCCATCATTCATTACATTGATTGCACACAACACTGATTGCACACAGCTGTTTCATATCACTCACTCACTATTTAACACTCATTCTCACTCCTTTCTAACTGCCGAGTATTGTATGCGCTTATCGCCAGCAGTGATAGCTACTATACAGAGCCCTCGTTGGCTTCCTAGCCTAGCCTAGCCCAGCCTAGCCTAGTCTTGCCTTGCCTTGTCTGATTTCTCGGTTTCTGATCTTTGCCTGTTTTCCTGGATTCATCCCTTTAGTCTCGCCCTTTTGATTCTGTTCGCCGTTCGTTGACCTTCGCTAGCCCTAGGACTATTCTTGTGTCTTGCCCGCCATATACCTGTTTGCCATTGTTCGACCATGCCTGTGTTTCTGACCTCTCTGCTTTAAATAAAGCTTGCACATGGATCCACACGTCTCATGTCTCGTCAGCCCTGTCACAGAATACTCGGCCACTCAAGGATCCAGCGGCTTTTCCAAAGGACATTGGCCAGGTATGAACACAGTATACACAGTATACAGAATACTGCTACTAGCTCTCAAGCAGGGCACACGATCACTTGAGGGTTACATTACGGAATATTTGGCTTTGGCTAATGGCTCAGAATTACCGGACTGCATGTTAATTGACTTCTTCTGTGATGGCCTCAACCAGCCTGTAAAATCACGAGGGATTCATGAGGGTCCTCGTTCGTCTCTAAGTGATTTTATGGACTATGCTCTATTATCTGTTGGTTCAGCGTTCACTGTGGGTATCGTGGAGGAATGCGACCCCGCACTCACTCGTGTAATGACGGCCGCACTAGAGCACGCTCACAAAATGGTGGCGACAGTGGAGCCTGATCGCAAAAGGGCGGACACAACAGCGCCCCGTTATGTCACAGCTGCCAATCCTGAGTCAAATGAAGTCACAGCTGATCTTCCTGAGTCCAGTCAAGTCACAATTGATCGTCCTGAGTCCAGTCAAGTCACAATTGATCTTCCTGAGTCAAGTCAAGTCACAGCTGATCTTCATGAGTCAAGTCAAGTCACGGCTGATCTCCCTGAGTTCAGTCAAGTCACGGCTGATCTCCCTGAGTTCAGTCAAGTCACGGTTGATCATCATGAGTCAGGTCAAGTCACAACAGATCTTCCTGAGTCGAGTCTAGTCACAGTTGATCGTCATGAGTCAAATCGAGTCACAGTTTATTATCATGAGTCTAGTCAAGTCACAGCTGATAGTAATGAGTCTAGTCAAGTCACAACTGATCGTCATGAGTCAGGTCTAATCACAGTTGATCGTCATGAGTCAAGTCAAGTTACAATTCATTACCATGAGTCAAGTCAGGTCACAGTTGATCTTCCTGAGTCAAGTCTAGTCACAGTTGATCTTCCTGAGTCAAGTCTAGTCACAGTTGATCGTCATGAGTCAAATCGAGTCACAGTTTATTATCATGAGTCTGGTCAAGTCACAGCTGATATTCATGGGTC
>NW_015505184.1:3452975-3454145 GCF_001515645.1 Sinocyclocheilus grahami
TCTAGTCAAGTCACAGCTGATCGTCATGGGTCAAGTCAAGTCACAGCTGATCTTCATGAGTCAAGTCAAGTCACAGCTGTTCTTCATGAGGCAAGTCAAGTCACAGCTGTTCTTCATGAGGCAAGTCAAGTCACAGTTGATCATCAGGAGTCAAGTCAAGTCACAGTTGATCGTCAGGAGTCAAGCCAAGTCATAACTGATCTTCATGAGTCCAGTCAAGTCTCATCTGATCTGCCAGAGCCTCGTCACATCTCATCCGTTCATCCAGAGCCTCGTCACATCACAGCTGATCATCCAGAATCACGTCGCATCACAGCTGATCATCCAGAGTCATGTCACATCCTGTCTGTTACACCCAGATTATCAAGGTCAGCCCTTCGGTATCCCAGTCTGGTATCCAGTGTGAGGGATGCACCGCTGGTGTCTGCATGCATAGCTGGTATCCCCAAACCCACTCACTCTAACCCTTCTGTTCATGAACTCATTCCCCTGTCTGCAGCACTTCCCATATGGGGGGTTGCTTTATGGTGTATCTGGGCCGCGTACTCCACCGCCGATTTGCTAGAGGCAGCGGCATCTCCAGAGGTGGCGGCTTATGCTGCAGAACCTCCTGAGGTAGCGGTCCCCACTGCTGTGCTCCCAGAGGCCATGGTGTCCGCTGCAGTCTCTTCAGAGGTGGCGGCGCATGCTGCAGAACCTCCCGAAACGGCGGTGCTCACTTCAGCTCCTTGCGTGGTGGTTGCGCCCAGCAACGCACTTTCAGCCTGTCCTGTCACGGCCGATGAACAATTGTCCTGTCTCAACCCGGCCGCAGAGGCTGTCTGTGAACTGACGTCCAGCCCTGAATCGGCCACGGAGGCCGTTTATGAACTCACTTCCTGTCCTGTAACAGCTATGGAGGCCATCTATGAACTCCCTGCTTGTCCTGTCACGACTATGGAAGTCGTCAGTGAACTCTTGTCCCGTCCTGTCACGGCTATGGAGGCCGTTGGTGAACTCTCTGCCTGTCCTGTCACAGCTAAGGAGGCCGTCGGAGAATCCTCATCCTGTCCCGTCACGGCTATGGAGGCCGTTTGTGAATTCTTTGCTTGCTTTGTTTCGGCCAAGGAGGTCGTTTGTGAACTTTTGTCCTGTCCCGACCCAGCCAAGGAGGCTGCCTCTGAACACTCA
>NW_015505184.1:3454651-3469335 GCF_001515645.1 Sinocyclocheilus grahami
GGGGTTTCCTGTTCCTTCTGCTCCGCCGTGGTGGTCTGTCTGGCTCTGGTAGTCCTCTGCTCCGCCGTGGTGGTTCTCTGCCCGCCGTGGTGGTCTAATGTCTGGCTCTGGGGGTTCTCTGCTCCGCCGTGGTGGTCCTCTGCTCCGCAGTGGTGGTCTTCTGCCCCGCCATGGTGGTCTGCTGTCTGGCTCTGGCGGTTCTCTGCTCCACCTGTACTGCTGGCTCCGCCCTGGCTCTCTGCTCCGCTGGTTCTGCCTCAGTTCCCGGTCTCTCCACTTCCATGTGGACCTGGCCCTCCATCCCTCCCCCTATTCCGCCTCCACTCCACCACCCTCCGGAATTGTAACTGCTCCACCTGTACTGCTGGCTCCGCCCTGGCTCTGTTACGTATCCGGCCCATGAACTTCCGTCTGCTAGCCATCAGAGGTCACCCTTTTCACTTCATTGACTCTCGCACTAGTCTGTTGCATCTCACCCCGGACTACATATCCCATCATTCATTACACTGATTGCACACAGCACTGATTGCACACAGCTGTTTCATATCACTCACTCACTATTTAACACTCATTCTCACTCCTTTCTAACTGCCGAGTATTGTATGTGCGTATCGCCAGCAGTGATAGCTACTCTACAGAGCCCTCATTAACTTCCTAGCCTAGCCTAGCCTAGTCTTGCCTTGCCTTGTCTGATTTCTCGTTTTCTGATCTTTGCCTGTTTTCCTGGATTCATCCCTTTAGTCTCGCCCTTTTGATTCTGTTCGCCGTTCGTTGACCTTCGCTAGCCCTAGGATTATTCTTGTGTTTTGCCCGCCATATACCTGTTTGCCATTGTTCGACCCTGCCTGTGTTTCTGACCTCTCTGCTTTAAATAAAGCTTGCACATGGATCCGCACGTCTCATGTCTCGTCAGCCCTGTTACAAATATAATAGTTTTACTAACTTTTGATCAAATAAACAAGCAGATTGGTGAGAAATGACTGGTCAATACTCTTACTAATTCCAAACATTTGAACAGTAAGTGTATACAAGTACATAATGGCAGACTTTATTGTTGAACAGTCCCTTTAAATCCTTTTCATGTTCTGAATGTGGAGTCATTAATCCTATGATACTGGTACAGCTCAATGATTGGCCGTTTGATTTGTATCAGATGTGCTGCTTCTTTTGTTCACAGTAGAGCTTTTTAGCTCAGTTGTGTAAAGATTATCATGGCAGGGCATATTTGGCTGGCTGAACAAGCCCTAATGTGTCATCCTGTGCTTTACAGTGACTGGGGGTATTTTAACTCGCCTGTCTATGAAGCATGCAGAGGCCAGTGGCCCAGTTTCTGCTTGACAACTCACTGTATAAGAATCTCTTCCAGGGTCTGACACAATGGGTAGCTGTCTCACTAGAAGCTCATGCACAAACCCTGAGAAATTATGGTGTGTTGCTGAGCAACTACAGGCTGTCATTCATGTCACAGTTGAAGCATCTACAGAACGTTGAAACACAGAATTTATTCTGTGTGAAACGCTGTTGTGAATCTATAGGCTGCAGGTTAACCTGGAATAGTCACTGAAATGGCAACTGCGCTTTCATGTTTGCCTACAGCTAATTATTCAATGCCTTTAACCCATTTAACCTTTCCGTTTTTGCTGAATAGTGAATAACAATAAGATCCAAGTGATGTTATTTTCAGCAGAGCATCACATGCCTCAGAGAACAGCCTTTTATGTTTCCACTCGGCTTGTTGCAATGATCTCTCTTCTTTTTGTTATACGTGTCATGACCGAAAAGATCTCGAACTAGAGGTTTATACGTGCCATAATGGTTTTGTGTGTCCGTCAGAGCTCTGAAGGGGAGAGCGAGCGAGCGTGGATGGAAGTGAAGTCTGTCTGATAATGCTGATGTATGGAATAAGGAGTGCCACAGCACATTCATGCAGCTGAGCTTCTCTGGCATGATTTTTTTAGTGCTGTGTAATGACAGCCTAGGATGCTGGATAACGTTTGCTCTGAATGTCACACATCTGACATTCAAAGAGGAATAAACGCTAAATGCACACCTAATTAATAAAATAATCCTGTACTGAGACTTCCATTTTTATGGAGGATGCTGACTGGAATCTAAATGCACACACATTTAATTTATGGGCCGGAACAATAGCTTGGAATTGTGTGATGGCTGTCTGACTGTCTGATTGCTGATGTCATTAAGATTGAATCTTTAAACGGCTGGCGCGAGTGCATGAAGGGCTGTGGAGCTGGGTACAGTCTTTTCACAAAGAGCCTGTTCAGATCAATAAGAGAAGACAGCTGTAATTATATTGAGGTAGTAGCACAGGGAGGCCGGTCTCCAATGAGCAGCAAACGCTTCTTAATAGCTAACGTAGACAGCCTCTGATATTCATTCAGAAGAAAAGAAGGACCAGCCTAAGCTTGAACCAGCTGCTCAAACCCACACCTGAGGTGTAGGTGATCTGATTGCTGTCTGTGTGTCAGTGGGGCCTGAAATGGACCTGCTAAAAGATTGCCCACAAGTCACGACAGGCTGCTTATCCCTGCCATGTCTGATGATGACAGATGGCATCATTTTCTGAAGCTTGTCCAGGTGCCATACAGGCAGAGCTCAAGGTGTGGCGGAGCCATTGAAGAGCCTGACTGTGTTTAAGCTGAACCCAGAGCTGGTGATAATTATATTCCGATTCATATCTCTCTTTCGCTCTCACCTTGTTGGTTTCTGTCTAGCCTCCTAATTAAGGTTTGACTCGCTCACCTGTATTGTGTCTGTACTGTATGTATATCTCCCTTATTGAAGAAAGCCACTCTGTATACAACTAGGCAATGATTTCTTATCAGAATCAAATAACTGCTGGATTTTCAAAATTATATTAAGCTCATAGACTCTTGACGACTGAAGACGATGTTATTGAATGAAATATTTATTGGTTGCACGCTGGTCTGTTATTGTAGGGACATTGACTTTTCATTTTGAAAATGTAAAGCCCTAAACATGACACTGAACAAAACAAACATTTCAGTCAGATGGCCTCTATGGGGAGGTCCTTGACCATGGAAAGCTACTACTAGCTTGCAAGCTATGGAATACAAGTATATAGTATACCTCAAGCCATCTGATCATACACTTGCTGACTTTGTAAATGGTTACAGAAAAAAAATTGGGTGATATAATGATGGTGCAGCATTTAAGATACCACGTTGTGTATTTATGTATGTGTATAATACACACACACACACACAAATACAGAACGTGGTATCTTAAATGCTGCACCGTCCGTGCTGTAATTAATTAGCGAGATTTCATCTCTGTAGCATCTCTCAAGTCTATTATTGAAGTCAATTCACGGCAAGCCCACTTAATGTTGACGGTTTGACGCCATCTGTTTCAATGTCCAATCCCAACACTACTAGCTTGCAAGCTATGGAATACAAGTATATAGTATACCTCCCCGGCCATCTGATCATACACTTGCTGACTTTGTAAATGGTTACAGAAAAAGAAATTGGTGATATAATGATGGTGCAGCATTTAAGATACCACGTTGTGTATTTATGTATGTGTATAATACACACACACACACACACACACACACACAAATACAGAACGTGGTATCTTAAATGCTGCACCGTCCGTGCTGTAATTAATTAGCGAGATTTCATCTCTGTTGCATCTCTCAAGTCTATTATTGAAGTCAATTCACGGCAAGCCCACTTAATGTTGACGGTTTGACGCCATTTGACGGTTTCAATCCCAACCGCATGTGAAGTTTAAAACCTGAGGCGTAATAAGCTCAGGGCTGTCAAAGTGTTAGAGCTGCGTACGTCAGTGCCTTGCTGATTTATCTTTTATAACGTATTTTTGTGGGCGATGTGCCTCATTAATGCATATGATCCTTACCTGGCAGCAGCAGCTGATGTAATATGCTAATTTTCTCACCGTTAGACTTGAATCAATACAATATCTTAAAACCATTAAGTGTGTGTGTGTGTGCCATAGTGGCTGTTTTTCAAAGAGAGCGACTCGCTTTATGTGTAACCTGCAAGCAGAGGGCGTGTCGACAATACAGCGCCGTACTCAAGGGTGCCAATAAATTCAATAATGACGCCAGTTAGCCCACCCAGCACAATACGTCCGGTGGCACTGGAGCGTCCTTGGTGATATGTGGAGCTCTGACGCGGCTTGTTGTTTATGGCAGACCTTCTGCATAGTGCACAATGAGCCACATTAATGAACTGATAGCAGAAGCTTTCCGTGGTGCTGAACCTTTAGTTATTATACGAGACGAGGACGCGTTTGGAAGATAACGGTTTTATTATAGGTCAATTTAAGCTTTTTAAAGGTTAAATAAAGCTTATATTCGGGTACTTCTATTGAAAATACCAAACATGGAAGCGTGTTATTCGTTTCAGCTTAAGTAAAACATGTTCATTGTTCTTGTTTAGATGTAAATGCGTCAAAACAAACTATATTCATGTCTTTTTGCAAGCGTTGCAGGCTATATGTTACAAACGTAGGTTACCAATCACGCACCGCAACGGCTTCAGTCTGTCTTCAGTGGAAATCTGGAAGCTGCACGTCATCTTACGTTTACTAACACGGACCAATCAGCTGTGAGCTCGATGACTTCAGTAACAGCAAAAAGGATGAATAACTATCCAACTTTAAGGAAAACCCATTGGTATACAAAATGTATTAATTATATAATAACTGATTATATATATATATATATATATATATATGATTACTAAAGAAAAAGCTATTTAAATTTGACCAGAAACTGCACGAGCTGGCTTGTTCTAACAGTCAGAAGTTATTAAAATGTAACGAATAAAGCTGACGCAGATATGGTATTTGTAAATAAAATTATTTTATTTCAGCATCATAAAGTTTCTGCGGTAGCTGTGCATCGCGTGAAAAACCGCCGCAACGGACGCTTCCCTATTTACTTTTGATGCCCCGCTCGCGTCCGGTGGAGAGCGTGTTCAGTTTAGGGTGGAATTCAAAACTGCACGTTTACAAATGCCATAGCAACCGAGCGGTCGCCTCTTTAATGAACCGCTGCCGTAGACATTATTTTCATGCGCGAATGTGGAGTTAGCAGAAGGCTGTGCTGCAATAGCTGGATATTGAACACCACGATGTGCTCCTGAAGAAGAGTTGCAAAGCAATGATGTCATAGTTTTAAGCAGGAGCCACGGGAGAGCATATGGTTCGTACCCGCTACCGAAAGGAAGTGTTGCTTTGTTATGAGCAGGCGGCGCTGTAGCTGGCGGAAGAGGAGGTCGCCCAGCCCAGTGTCTCTTCGCCTGGAATAGAGAAGCCGAGGAGAAGACGCGAAAACGGTGAAAAGACAAAGCTGCTACAATGGCCGCGAAATCCGACGGGGTGCTAAAGATGAAGAAGAGCGATGTAGCATTTACGCCTTTGCAGAATTCGGATCACTCGGGTTCGGTTCAAGGGCTCGCTCCGGGATCGCAGCCGGATTCTGGAACCGGAGATGCGGACTTTGTCAATGGGGAGTCGCGGTGCTGTGGCTCAAATTCGACATGTCTCCGCCTCGGCAGGGAGCAGCAGAAATACACGGTCTGGGACTGTCTGTGGATCCTCGCCGCAGTGGCGGTGTATTTCGCGGATGTGGGCACTGATATTTGGCTTTCGGTCGACTATTACCTCCGCCGCGACTACTGGTGGTTCGGGCTTACGCTGTTTTTTGTGGTGCTCGGCTCGTTCTCCGTGCAGGTCTTCAGTTTCCGCTGGTTCGTCCATGATTTCAGCACCGAGGAGAGCTCCGGCGGTGGCGGCGCGGCGAGCTGCTCGCACATGGACGGGAAGCTGCTCAGCTGCTCCGCTTCGCACGGAGACGTTGGAGCCCACCCGTCTACGCCTCAAAGACAGGCGTCCACGGCGAGCAAGAGCAACACCACAAGCAACAGCAGCAACAGCGCTACTGCAGCCCGGACTAGTAAGACACGCTCATCGTCCTGTTCCCTCTGTATCTGGCTGTTGCAGTCCGTCATGCACATCTTACAGCTCGGACAAATCTGGAGGTGAGTTTGAGCAGCGCTTTATTTTCAATGACACTTGTGATTTGAAGAGTCGAGGTCGGGTGATTACTGCTTGTCCTTCTGTTTAGAGCAGCGTGCTTGAATGACACACTTCAAGCATGTTCTTGAGTTTGCAATGGTTGACACGTTAAGGCCTACACACACATTGTATGTTCTGGAGAGCTCATTTATCATCCTGTTTTCACTGTAAAGCTCATAACCGTGGAGTATCTGGTATAAAATTGCTTCTTATCTATCTTGCAACAAGAGAAGGCACTTGTAGTGTTGTATTTGTACTTGGTACAAAATGAAAAAGATTTCTGGATTTAATCAAACTCGAATGACTAACGAGTTCATGAGAATAGTAGACGTTCATTGACTCGTTCCGTTCAAATCCATTATTAATGTAATTGAGAATAAACCTCATAGAGAACTGAAGGCTATTAGAGGGCGATTGATCACCTTGTATGAAAAGTAGTTGCAAATATTTCCCCGGTGGCATCTTACGGTGCATGAGGTTATTGGCTCACCCATGGAATTGTATTCTCTTTGCAGGTCAGTATATTCATTTACCCAAGCTTACATCAGTGACAGAGCTAATGAACGGGATTGTGGAAACCTATTGGGTTTCACAGTGTCAGCCCATCAGGGTCTCCAGAAGTCTGAATGAGTTCTGATCAGCGTGTTCAATAGAGTGATATTCCATTTACTCTAAGTCTTTGACCCTGAGGATTGTGTTTGGATGCTGTTCAAACAGTAAAGGATGTGGAATTGCTATATTGGAAGTAGGCCATCAAAGCTGTGGTCTGATATATAGCAGTGATTGCACAGACGAGGTACATTGTGATCAGCCTTAAAGACCCCATTATGAAATCACACGGTGCTGTTGTTACTTACAGATGTGGCATTTCCAAATGCTATCATACAGCTGCTTTGGTTTTCAGCTCCCATATTTGTGTCCAGTCAGCTCTGAGTTTGAAGAATGTTGCTCGGCGAGAGTTGCGAATTGAATAAAAGCCAGTCGTGGAAAAGCTGAATGGAATGACTTAATAGCCCACTTCACAAAACTAGGCCACAACCACACCAATGCAGCCCAACTCCTGCAAAGTGCTCTGAACGCTTGAGCGCTTCACCTGGGTATTTTCATAAAACATCAGTATTGTTTTGCTTCCTCTGATTTGGCTGATTTGGAGGATCGCTTCCTTACGTTATTTCTGCTTTTCCTTTTCTTTCCTTTTTTTTTTGGTGTCACATGGTGTATGGTGACGGGAGTGAAGCTGACACAGTTGCGCAGTTGTGTGCTCTCAGAGAGGTAGGATTGTTGAGACATGCGCTGCACGTGGCACTGTGCAAAAGGTTCACCAGTCTGGGGACATCTCACAAAGCAAAGCAATTTAAAAATAGGTTGCTTTGCTAGTTAAGTTCTTGATATTCAACAAAGGAAATATGTCAGGCTGAGTGCTAGATTTGTAGTTTGATTGTGCAAGGTGAAGGTCTAGGTGTAGTTGTCATATATTGATGTATGCATATTAATGTATTCCCATAGTAATGTGAAGAGAAAATCCTAACTGTGGGAATGAGAAATCCTTATATATGCCTATATATGACCTTTAATTTAAAGGAATATACAGTACCTGCATTCATACATAGATTTCAGGTCGACATACTAGCAAGTTTTTGTTGCATTGTTGATGAATCATGCCATCCTGTATCGATCTGGGCTGTTTGACATAGTTCTGTTTTTCTCTTTATCGTGGTGCTGAGAAATCGAATACTGGATATGTGATTGTATATTGTGAGTCTCCACATCATACGGTTACCTAACCATGCAGAGAAATCGGTGCATGTAGTCATACAATCTTAAAAATAAAGATTCTTTAACACCCATGGAATCTTTCCATTGCACAAAAGGTTTTTTATAATGGAAAACAATGTTTTTTAGTCTTTGAAATGTTCTTAAAACTAAGAAAAAAGGTTATTTTATGATCTGTACCAGTACTCTCTGTGCTCAGAATAATTTGCTCCAATAGATGCATGTTTAGACAAAGTCAGATTATTTATTATGCATATTATATAGTTACTTGTAAAGTGCTTGGAAGTACAAAATGAACAAGTTTAAGTAAATTAAGCTGGTGTTCTAAAATAAAAGCCATATTATCATACAACACATATCACACTAACGGGTTTACTGTCAGTTTAAAATAGTCTAAAATATGTTCATTTTTGAACAGCAGTTAGCAACTATACTCTGTGTAGGTTATGTGCTTTCATTTGATTTAAAAGTTTTAATTTTTTTAGGACAATAATTTAGAATTTTGCACTATTTTAAAGGCCCATGCATCTCCTCTCTATGATGAGCATACACTCATCTGGTCAAGAATGTGCTTGCATGTTAAAAAATTATCTTTTGAGTTGTAAATAAAGATTATTTGAGTACATATTTTGTCATTGAGCATCAGAGTCTGATAGCCCCTCCACCTCCTAAGGAAATGTACGTACGTAAGGAAAAGTGTCTAACATTCTACTTTTTTTGGTAAATTAGGTGTATCATCCATGTATTTAAAATGCGCTTTTTCTTTTTGGAATTTTCAGTGTCAACACCTAAAAATGGCATAGAATAGTTCACAAGTAGGCACATTGGGATGCACCTTAAAGGTCCCCTGAAATGCTTAGAAACACGCAGCGTTACTCTATGTGTTGACGTCATTTTAACTGAAACAGGAGGACAGGGCGGGACATATCAAGCAGCCCCGCCCCTTTTTAAAATAGCCAATAGCGTTAGTTTATATCACAGCTTGGACTAGAGCCGTTCAGAGCCGTTGAGCTCTGTAAAGCCGGATTTGACAGGATATGCCAGCCACAGTGCGAAACCAGACTTCTTTTTTTCCTCAATGGAAAGCATATTTACACTGTTTGAATCGTTGCCCGTCCCCTATATAGTGCACTATGTGCCATTCACTGTACAGAAAATACTAATTCTGTGGACCGATTTCAGCCGCGGCTTCAGCGTCTATTTTATAGTGTAGGGGGCGGGCACTTCGGATTCTAGAGAGCATTTGATTGGACAGAAAGTTTGATGAGAAGCTGAAGTACGATATGACGTCAAACAAAAATTGTTGAGCCGTTTTGGCAGAAGTGACTAACTGCAAGCTTTGAATGCTTATATCTTCTAAATGCAAATTTTGTCACTGTTTTGGAGCATGCTGCCTTATAGATAACCTTAAGACTAACATATTGATACTAACATCCAAAAAACTTTAATTTTGATTTCATGGGGACTTTAAGAAAACATTTCAATTTTGTGCAGATGATGATGATCTGCAGTTGTGTATTTTCAAATATGTTTTTCAATGACAACGCTGCCCTGTTCTGTCCTGATTTGATTTAAAAAATTTCCTCTATTTCTAAAACAATTTCATTGCAATTCGTGGCTGCTTTATGTTTTGGCGAATTGATGGCCAATTCATATGATTGCATTCATACTTTTTTGTACAATCTGTTTACACCCTAGTGGTGGTTATGTTTTAGGGATGGACCTTCATTCTTAGCTTTTTTTTCCTAAAGAAAATAATCAGTTTTCATGTGATTTACTTTATACAAATTTATATGAAATCGCCAATTTGCAAAATAGTTACATTTTCCCATGAGATCGCTTTGATATTTCTGTTGTCCTTTAAAATGAAAGGTTTTATTTACCACTGTCAGGCTTATTAGGCATAAGATGGAATTCTTATCTCTTGACTTTTTTCCCGGTTTAAGACCATCATATATCTACACAATGCATATCTAAGCATTAATCACTCTTACATCTCATATTTCCATCATATGTCTAACAAGCTAATTATTTTTAATTGCAGGTAATAAACTAATCCCCTTATAATTTTGAAAGTTATTCTATATCTGTGTTCCTGCATGCTGATTGCGACTACATGATTGCACTGCAAATGAGCGTGCACCAAACCACTGTGTGCATGCCACTTGTTGTTGACTACATGCTGTGTATATGTATGCATATTGGTTTTAATAAAGTATGAAGCATTTATATTGGCACTGTAGGGGTCTGCTTGGTGCTGGGATTGTAATGCTTATTATGCACCGTATACTTGTGTGGTAAAGAATGTGCCTGCAGGTCACACAAAAAAAATATTTACAATTATTGTAGTATGTTTTACAAGGAAATATTATTTCAGTCTTTCTGCTTTGTCATTTTAATTCAGTGTGTTACTTGCTGTTTCTTTGTAATGAATCGTGAAATTTACTACCAATCATGTTACTTGCCATTTGTTAATAGTGAAATGCAGAAATTGATGTGCTGCAGCTGCACCATTTTTTTTTTTAAGTATTGCAATTTGGGATTTGAACTCGAGACACCCGTATTGCAATGGCGCTGTATGTTGGTGCTCTGTTCACAAGGCTATCGGCACCGACGAAATCACTTATTTTTAAACCGCAATGTTTAAAAATGCATGTAAACAATCATTTTTTTTGTGACCACATAGCACAGCAACGTCACGTGAGCATGTAACTGCAATAGAGAGGATAGTCGAAAACGGTTGACAAATTTTTACCAGTTAATCGTGTCTACCGGTATATCACCCACCCCTAAGCATAAATTGTACTTAAATATTTAGTACATATTTATTAAATATTGATAATTGTTTGTGTAATTATACAGTAAATGTATAGTATTTCTTATGTTGTTTAATATTTTTATTTAATAATAATCACAATAAAATCTAAATAATAATTACTATTTTATATTGATATCGAAGTGGTCAAAGCTCAAGTAGAAAAATATTTCTTTTTTTTTTTAAGTCTGTTCACTTTATGGTTACTGAGTTAAAAAAAGTAAACTCAGGTATGACACCCAGATTTTCCTTTTCCCTTTCTCTTCCATTTCCCTTTCTTTCTTTTTCCCCTGATTTTCTCTAACCCACCAAGGATTTCACACTCAAAAATTATCCTCAGAATAAAAATGTAATTATTAATTGTATTATTTAATGCAGATGCGCTCTCCAAATAAATCACCCCAGAATAATATATTCTTTCCAAATATAGTTATTCAAGTCATCAAGTAAAATTTTCTGTTTCGCAATGTCAGTTTTTTTAAGATCATGCAGCTTAAGTGTAGACACTTCCTTGCAGTTACTCAGCTAACATATTATGGATTTTGATATTGATTTAATACAGAAACATTAACAGTGTTAGACTTTATTGTCCTTTAATCGATTATGATCTGAGATGAATGTGACTGAAGATAGATAATAACTGTTCTATGAAGCTATAAAACAGGGTCCTTATCTCTCCTACAAAGAGGCTCCTTTCCAAGCAACAGCTCTCCAATGATCTCAGCCTGAATTACCATATTAAGTTAAACATGGAGATTTATGCCAATGAGTGTGATTTTATGTATAGTATGCAAACAAATGGTACAGCTGAGCCAGGCCATTGCTATTTAACTCCATCCATGTCACCCATGCTCCCACCCACACTGTCTGCCACATTTCATTGAGAGAAGACAACATGTAGCCTCTAATTTAAAAGCAAGGTGGCAGGTATCTACAAAAAGGAACATGCATTCAAACAGTCCATAATTTACAGAATTTGCCATCACGCTTATGCATGCATAACACTGCGCCTGATTTCATAAGTACTCATTTAATTCTGCTATCTGCTATTTTCAGCCGAGATCATCTGTGAAGTGCGTTCTCTGAAAGATGTCAACACACCAGTCAGGCGAGCATTAATAATCAGATGTTTTTAATCACATCGCACTTGTCATGAATTACACTCAAAGCAACAGTAAATCAAAACAGTCGATTATAACTTCCTAAACGACTGAATGAAACACAATAATGCAATAACACTTATCAAAACAAAAAAGGAATAAAAATCACTTTAGATTATAGTAGTGCTGTCAAACGATTAATCGTGATTAATCACATCCAAAATAAGTTTTTGTTTACATAATAAATGTGTGTACTGTGTATATACAGTATATATAAATACACACACATACAGTATATATTTTGAAAATAGTTACATGTATCTACATGTATATATTTATATTCATATAATTTATATTATATATAAATATTTTTAATATATAAACATAACACTTTTCTGAAATATATGCATGCACGTGTGTGTATACATAATAAATATACACAGTACACACACACATATATTATGTAATCAAAACTTTTATTTTGGATGCAATTAATTGCGATTAATCGTTTGACAGCACTAGTTTATAGTAGTGGGAAGCAGGGAACGAACAGCAAAAATATATTCATCTGTATTGAGTAAACAGAGCTTGAGAAAATAAAAGCTTATTATCACATTTTTAGCATCACAAGGAAATGACTGGAATGACTTTAACTGTTTAGCATGAAAACTCTTTAAAAACAAAGATTACTCCAGGGTGTCTTGAAGCAGCTCTCACATGAGAGGTAAGAGAGATCAGATCTTTGTATAGTTGCTTGCAGCCGAACTATGAACTTGTAGTGAGAATCTAAATTTCATTGAACTATAATACACATTGGGCCATCTAACAATGCAAACATTTAACAAAGCTCATTGTGGCTCATTGTGGGTGCCATTAACATGAATTCCACAGAGAAATGGGATAATAGAGTATGTGAGGGGGTCCTTTCATTCCAACAGTAGATATAACAGCTGTCTTTTGCAGATTTGCAGTTGACGACCAGATTTTAAGGTTTCAGAGGAGTGTGTGAAAACGTTTTTCAGCAGATAGGCTGGATGCAGAAGAATTCTTGGTGTGAGGTCTGATCGGGCTCTAAATTGAATCTCAAGAATTTTGTAGTTTGAGTGGTTTGAGTGAGGTTGCAACCTAACATTTATCATGACATATATGATGTATGTATATGTACTTTTTTTTTTAACATATCTTTATTAACTTTTTCAAAACATTTACAAGTAAACAAGGAACACTTATGATCAAACCTTCTTCCCCATCCCCACAACCACAAAGCCTTGGCAGGCAAAATAAATAAAGTAAAATAAATAAATACAATCCTGATTGTTGTTATAATTATATTACAAATCTTCACACATCTAGTGCCTCATCAATATCTCCTTCTTTAACAATGTTCAAAAATGTCTTCCAGAGATCATTGAATTCCGAGGATTTTTTCCTTATTACATATGTAAGTTTCTCAAGAGCCAAGCTAGAAATTAAATTTTTTAACCATAGTACAAGGGAAGGGCAATTAGCATTCTTCCAACATAGGGCAATAGAATGTCTGGCTTGTAGTAGACATAAGTCCACTAATTTTCTTTCCTTACTAGATAAAGAACAATTGTCTCCATAAATACTTAATACACACAATACAGGGCATAAAGTAATCTGAGAAGAGGTAAACTGAGAAACATACTGAATCACCCCATCCCAAAACTTTTGCTCTTCTTCACATTCCCACACAGTATGAAAAAATTTACCTTGTATTTTATTACATTTAAAACATAGGTCAGGGATATTCGGGTTAAATTTATTTAATCTTACAGGGGTAATATAGCTTCTCATTATCCAATTATACTGTAAGAGTCTCAACCGAGTATTCAAGGTTTGCGTTTGTGCCTTTAAGCACACTGTACCCCAATCCTCCAGTGAAATATCTTTATTCAAATCATATATTCACGCTTGTCTTTTATTTTCAGCACTTTCTTTATGATTCTCTATTAGCATCTTATATAATTGGGTAATCCGCCCTTTAGATAGACAATCTTGTGTGGAGAATGTTTCCAATAAGGACATTGGGGGAAGTTGAGCAGAATTCTTCAGGTGTGAAAAAATAAAACTTCTAATTTGCAGATTAAAAAAAAAATGTTTTCGAGGTAAATGGAACTTCACTACAAGCTTGTCAAATGACATTAGAATATTGTCTTCATACAAATCCATCACCCTCCCAATGCCCTTATTCAACCATAGTTTAAACCCCATGTCATTTTTGGCTGGGCTGAAATGATCATTACCCCAGATAGGAGAAAAGCAAGACAGCGATGGGGAGTCACCAAGATATTTATGACATTCATGCCAGATCATAATAGTATTTTTTACAAACGGATTGTCTTTCCTTTTTTTTAGTTCTTTAAGAGGTCCTGAATATAAAAAGCTGTCAAGTGTCAATCCTTTCGCAGTCAACATTTCAACCTGTACCCAAGGCACAACGGCATCTTTAGCAAACCAGAACATTGAGCAGCCCAATAATACCATAACAAGTTTGGAAGTTGTAGCCCACCCCTTTCATAAGGCAAATATAGAAGGGAGAGTCTAAGTCTTGGCTTCCTGTTACTCCAAATAAAATTAGAAAGAAGCTTTCTTACTTTCTGGAAAAATGCAGGAGGAGGAGTAAGTGGTAACGACTGAAAAACATATACAAATTTCGGAAGTATGGTCATCTTGATTACATTTATTCTTCCCATTAAAGACAGGGGCAGTGTCATCCATCTAGCTGTCTCTTCAGACAATTTAGATAATAAAGGTTCATAATTCGCTGAACTAAGGGAGCATATTTTAGCGGTTCTTTTAATTCCTAGGTAATCAATATCCTTTACCGCATTTATAAATGCGTATGCTACCTTTGGATTTATTCTCCCCTGTTCATTGAGAAA
>NW_015505184.1:3469595-3470094 GCF_001515645.1 Sinocyclocheilus grahami
ACGCTTGTCTTTTATTTTCAGCACTTTCTTTATGATTCTCTATTAGCATCTTATATAATTGGGTAATCCGCCCTTTAGATAGACAATCTTGTGTGGAGAATGTTTCCAATAAGGACATTGAGGGGAGTTGAGCAGAATTCTTCAGGTGTGAAAAAATAAAACTTCTAATTTGCAGATTAAAAAAAAAATGTTTTCGAGGTAAATGGAACTTCACTACAAGCTTGTCAAATGACATTAGAATATTGTCTTCATACAAATCCATCACCCTCCCAATGCCCTTATTCAACCATAGTTTAAACCCCATGTCATTTTTGGCTGGGCTGAAATGATCATTACCCCAGATAGGAGAAAAGCAAGACAGCGATGGGTAGTCACCAAGATATTTATGACATTCATGCCAGATCATAATAGTATTTTTTACAAACGGATTGTCTTTCCTTTTTTTTAGTTCTTTAAGAGGTCCTGAATATAAAAAGCTGTCAAGTGTCAATCCTTTCGC
>NW_015505184.1:3470104-3553519 GCF_001515645.1 Sinocyclocheilus grahami
ATAATAAAGGTTCATAATTCGCTGAACTAAGGGAGCATATTTTAGTTATTTTAATTCTTAGGTAATCAAAACCATTTACCGCATTTATAAATGGGTGTGCTACCTTTGGATTTATTCTCTCCTGTTCATTGAGAAACATAATTGAGGATTTCTCTTTATTTACTCTGAAACCAGAGAATTTGCCAAACAGGTCCATAAGTTTTAAAAGAGATGGTATTGATTTTCCAAGTTCTGATAGAAATACAATGGTATCATCTGCATATAAGGCAATGCGATGTTCCAGGACAACGGTATGTATACCATGAATTGAAGGATGATATCTTATTGCTATAGCCAGTGGCTCCATAGCCAATACAAAATGTAGAGTTGAGAGTGGTGAACCTTGTCTGGATCCGCGACTTAGTTTAAATAGTTGTGAGATAAAATTATTTGTGAGTACCTCCGCAGTAGAGTCAACCAACAGAATTTTCATCCATCTACAAAAATAGTCACCAAATCCAAATCGCGCAAGCACCTCCATTAAATACGGCCATTCAAGTCTGTCGAATGCCTTTTCGGCATCGAGCGACAGGATGGCCATATCAGAAGGTTACTCCTCCCGCATGCACTCAATTAAGCACCATTCTGACATTGTGGAACCCTTGTCGATTCTTAACAAAGCCATTTTGATCTGTACTTATCAGTTGGGGCAGGACCTTCTCAAGCCTCATTGCCAAGGCTTTAGCAATAATTTTTGCATCTGAATTCAAAAGGGAAATTAGCCTGTAAGAACCTCATTCTACAGGCGATTTTCCCGGTTTTAGAATAAGAGTAATCAGGACATACATATCCAATAATGGACCCATTCGTTTCTCTTTGTATTCCTTATAGATGTCAATTGGGAGTCCATCCAGGCCCGACGCTTTACCACCCCTCATACTGAGAATTGCACTGGAAATCTCTTCTAATTCCAATACTCTGTCTAACTTCATTCCTATCTCTTCAGAGACAGAGGGAATTTCCAACCCATCTAAAAAGTTGAAATTGAATTGAAAAGTTGATTATAGGAGCTTATAGGAAATTCCGACTGAAACAGAGATTTATAAAATGAGACAAATGTATAGTTAATCTCACCTGGATCTATAGTAATTCCTCCTTTTTCATTCCTAATTTCATTAATAGCTTTTTCTGATATTAATTTCTTATGTTGCCAGGCCAGTAGTTTGCTGGGTTTTTCACCCTGGTCATAAAAAGTTTGATTCAATCTTAATATACTGTTTTCTGCTTTTAGTGTGGAAAGTTCCTCATATTCAGCTTTTAGAGCAACTAACTTTTGTTTAATTTTTATTGACTTATCTATTTTTACTAAATTCTCTAAATCTCTGATTTCAGAATCTAAATCAAGCATCTTTTGTTTAAATTTATTAAATTTAGAGCTGGTATAACTAATCATTTGTCCCCTAATACATGCCTTAAAGGCTTCCCATCTAGTGGCCGCAGAAGTCTGATCAGTATTTATTGCAAAATACAAGTCTATCTGTTCACCAACAAATTTAATGAGGTCAGAGTTTTGCAGCCATTTAGGGTGCAATTGCCATCTAGGGGAACCTTTAGTGAGTTGAGAATCTATATAAAATAATGAAGTGGGGGAGTGATCTGATAAAACCGCACTGTCATATATACAACTGTCTATATTAGGAAGTAGAGAAACAGAAATCAAAAAATAATCTATACGAGAAGAGGATTTAGATAAAGAAGAGAAACAGGAATATTCCTTTTTTAATGGATTTAGAGTTCTCCAAGGGTCACATAAATTCAAATCTTTCATACTTTGTAGGATTTATTGTCTACTTTGACTGTGAGAGCTATCAAGTCCTGAAGAGCGGTCAAGTGACGGGTCCAGAGTGCAATTAAAGTCACCTGCTACTATAACTGTACCAGGAAGAGAGGCAATCAGTAAAAATATATTTTCTTAAAATATGGGGTTATCTTCATTTGGACCATAAATGTTAACTAAATTAATAATTTTACTCATGTAAGTTCCCTGTACTATCAAATATCTACCAACCTTATCTGTAATACTTTTATTTACTTGGAAGGGTACAGCCTTATGAATCAACACCATAACCCCTCTCGAATGAGAAGAAAACATGAAGCCAAGACCTGACCTGACCATCTTCTTTGTACCTTCTGGAGCTCCTCTTTGAGTAAATGAGTCTCCTGTAAGAAAACTATAGAAGATTCAAGTTGGTTAATCCTTGTCATAACTTGCTTAAGCTTAACTATTTTAATCATCCCCCTAACAATCCAAGAGGTGAATTTAAGCTTCTTAATTTGTGAGATTTTGTTTTAACAAATTGTACAGTATATCAACAGAGTATATAACATAGATAATTCGATGTGTGAACGTTAACAAAAAAATCAACCAGTTAGGAGTTATTATAACAACTCTAAAAACAAATTCAAAAACCTGCCATAAGCAAACCCCATTAGCTGTCATCTTGAACAATACAGGCTGTCCCATCCCCCTCCCCTCAATATCTCTCTGGGATATAGTTATGACCCAACACTGATCCAATGCTAACAAGGGAGCAGTTAAACCAGACCCAGCGGTTAAATAAAACAAAAATAACAAAACAGCTAAATCAAACGGCAGATATGCGAATCTCCTGGCGCTAACATAATTTTACCAAATAAATAAAATAAAATAAAAATGGTTAGAATAAACTCTTCTATGAAAAGTGCCTTTCATATAGTACGTCTAATTTTCTTACGGACTACAATTATACAGGCTATTGTCCTTAGATAATATGCCCCAAAAAGCCACAACAGTAAATGCAAATATCAACCCAACATCAATGCATTAACAGCATAACAGAAATTATTTATTTGACATAATAATGAAACTAAGTGTAAAATCATACCCAACTGAGAGCAGAAAAACCACACAAACATTATTTATCGGCTTTAAGATATCGGACAAATTTTCTTATCAGGCCGATACCGATAACAGAAAAAATTAGCATTTATCGGCCGATACCGATATGGTGGCCAATATATCGTGCATCCCTACTGGTTACCATGGCAACCCTGACACCAGATACATTTACGACCTCTTGGAATTTAGGTGGGGAAAATCACTGCCTTACTAACTGAGAGTGCATATGACATGCTTATACCTATGCAACATATTAGTGTTCTAAGAATCTTTATTAATTTGTGCATCCACACCCCAAGCGAATTACATTTGCAAATTAATATAACTAGTTATGATTAATTATTCATATTTCCCCATGAGCTGATTCGTTACACAAGACACGCCCCTTTACTGCTGATTGGCTACAAGTGTGTTTTGGGACTCGTTCCAACGCTGTGGTCAAAAGCGTTTTTTCAAAAATCGCTTAGTGCACCCTTAAAGGGATAGTTCACCCAAAAATGAAAATTCTGCTATTAATTGCTCACCCTCATGTTGTTCCAAACCCGTAAAAACCTTCATTCATATTCGGAACAAAAATTAAGATCTATAGACAGTAATGTAACTACCACGTTCAAGGCCCAGAAAGGTAGTAAGGACATCGTTAAAATAGACCATGTGACATCAGTGGTTCAAATGTAATTTTATGAAAATACGAGAATACTTTTTGTGTGCAAAGAAAACAAAAATAATTACTTTATTCAACAATTTCTTCTCTTCTGTGTCAGCCTTCGACGTTAGTCTAATACATGAATCAAACAGTCAAATTCCATACGGATTGCTGCTATAAATAGGTCTTATGTCACATTATCGTTCAGACAAATCATTCTAACAAGATTTGGTGCTCAAGAAACATTTCTTATTATTAATAATGTTGAAAACAGTTGTGCTGCTTAATATTTTTGTGTATAATTCTTCTTCTTTCTTCTCTGCTTTATGTTTTTATTCTTTGATCAATAAAAAGTTTAAAAGAACAGCATTTGTTTCAAATGGAAGTCTAAATGTCTTGGTTAAAAACTCCCTAGCATAAATGGTCTTGATGGCACTTCTGTGCAAGCCTGTTGGCTGTTATGTCTCCTGTCACAATTTATAAATATTGATGAAATGCTACAGTTGTCGGTTGAGACATTTTAAAGTACTTTGTAGGCTCCTTTTGATTTTTTCCTTTGTAGGGCGGTAAAGAAAGAATCCGTGTCATCTCTCAAGATACATTCATGCTTTTAATAATCTGAGAAGTGATGACTACATTGGAGGGCCCAAATGCTCAAGCTGATGCAAGTAAGCCACAGCATCTCTCAGGGTAGATAAAATAACTGCTTTCTAATTTCTGGAGCATAAATCTGGTCTGTATTTCCCCCAAATGCATCTGCTTGGAGCTCTGGGCATGACAAGTCCCACCTGCAGGCATTGTTTAAATGTGTAGTCAGTGTGCCGTGTGCTAGTGCTGATGACCTGTTTTCTCTGAGCTGGGCGCTCAGGAGACATCAGGAAGCATCTCACCAGATGCAGCCCTGCAGTCCACCCTCGACTGGCATGTCCTCTCTCACACCCACACCCATACCCGCACAATTATAATTAATGTTGGAAAATGCAATTATGAATGTGAGCATGGCTCATTTAACAAACAAACAAGTTCAAAATGAAATGCCATCTGTAATGTATATTTATGCAGGACAGGGTTAGAGTGGATGCATTAGTGGACTGATGCTCTGCAAAAGGCTTCTAGAAAAGTTCTCGCCTTCCTCACCTTCTTGAGAAATGGTTTGTAACTGGGGGCTGAGGATGTTATATGTTAATGATATGTATTTTTATACATGCCAGACTCTCCGAATAAGCTCTGAGTTAATCATCCTGTTTCCAGGAAGATGGTTTTGACATATTTAATGTGGGAAGGTTGTATCATTTTCTGTAGATGGAAATGAAGTCTGATATTGCATATCTCCGCCAATACTCCCATTTTGTTTCCACTAGGTGTTTTGTGTGATCCAAATTAGATGATAATTGGTCCTCATTATGTGCCTGCAATTTAAACCATCTCTACATGCCTACAAGCTTTAATGCCCTCCGTTGTGCTTTAATGCTTATTGACTTGTGTTTAATATTGTATTGAATACATTGGTCTTCCCTTATTATGTATGTGGGTGGTAAAGAATTATTGCTGATTGCTAGTTTAAAACAAACCATTTTTAATGAGCTGTGAAATTGCTACAATTCAGATATAGAAATGGCAGATAATGGCACTCTGGAACTGTACTTTTATGAAGGAGGTAAAGTAGATGACCTCTGTTAACCCTATAATGTTGCTATAATGTAGCTGTTTGGGGGCTCAACACCAGGATGTTAAGAGCCATTGCTTTACTTTAAGCTGAAAATAAGTGATAAGGTGGAAACGGAGCCCCCTTCAGCAGACAAAGCCAATAAAGAAGCACTCTGTGCCCTTCCTTTATCAAAATTAAATTTCAGGATGATTTTGTAGAGAAATGTGCTGGTGGACGTTGATCAGATGAAGATCAAGATGCTGATACCAAAGTTAAATCTTACTCAATTAATGATCTGTTTCTTATCGCCACATTTTTGTCAGGTCATCTTTTGACTCAGCAAAAAGAAGAGTAAAACAGTAAACCGTGCTCTCCTGCACCCAAAGTGGATGTTGTTTAGATGCTCTCCGGGTTCATGTTTCATTGAAATGCTCTGTTTGTTTGGCTGCCCTTACGAAAAATAAGTTTATTCAAGTGTGCCATTAGTATACTTCTTTTAAACTAAAAATAGGAAAGTATACTTTTAGTCTACTTTTTATGTACTTCTCAGAAATGGGCTTTATGTACTTCTCAGAAATATACTTAAAATGTCATTTAAGTATACTTGACTTATACTTAGAAAAAGTCTAAATATATTTGAGCTATACTTGTGTTCCTAGAATCCGTGTTTTCATTGTTATACTGTAGGGGGCGCTAGTACACATCTTCTGTACAGAATACCAAAAAACACAAGTGAAGAAGAAACCGAAACAACAGATGCTTCCACATGTATTCTAACATAGGGTGACCATACGTGCCATTTTTCCAGGACGCGTCCTGGCCTGGATTTCTATATTGCCTAAAATATCTAGGTTTTGGCTTTGTTTGTGTGTGCAGACCGATCGGTGTATGACATCAAAATCACAATGACATCACATTGAAATAGTACACTTACAAGAATACTACTAGTACACTGATATTTGTATACTTACTACATAAAGGATACTTAAAAATATACTTCAACTTTACTTAAGTATACTTACTAAAATAAACTTGAAGTATACTACTTTTTGGTAAGGGTGAACACTGGTGACTAAGGAACGAGATGTCTAATGCCATAAATACGAGCAAGACTCGGCATGGGTTGCCCACCTTAGATGAATATTTAACATTGCGTGCTGTGAGAGACCTGACTGCCACCTCTTGCATTATTTACCACATTCTGGCTTGTCTGTAATGTTTAGGCGGTGTGTGGTGTTCTCCCTCATGACCTCACTGCTTAAAGTGACCGAAAAACACCAACACTAAACCACATGGATAAATCCGAACATGTACAGAATGTAATAAAGTTAGCCAGCTTACAGTTTAACTCCATTTCATCTTCACTATGAGCAGATCTTAGAGTAGCGGCTTTGAAAGTAAGTCATAAGATTGACTTTTAGGAACGGAAATGTATAAATGATTTGTTTTCTAGACTGTAATGGAGTTTTCCATTTAAATATTAAATTTTTCAGATATTTCTCCTAAGAAAAAGACTCCAGTTATCTTGTGTATGTAAAGACCTTTTAGAGTTTCAGAAGAAAATGTGAAATGAAAACAGTGTGTCTCAGTCTCAGCAACATCAGAAATTTCTGTATGGACTCAATTTTAAATGCTCACTAAGGTTGTATTTGTTTGTTAAAACATAGAGTAAAAACAGTAGTATTGGGAAATATTAGTACAACTTAACTGTTTTTTTAATACATTTTAAAATGTATTGTGAAAAGAAAACCATTATAAATTTTTCCAGGATTCTTTGATGAATAGAAAGTTCAATGACATTTGTTTGAAATACTACTTTTAAACAATTTAATGTATACTTGAATAAAAGTATACATTTTTTTAAATCTTTGTGACCCAAACTATTGAACAGTATTTGTTTACTGAGTATACATTAGAATAAAATACAATGTCACCTTGCAAATTTATGAAATTGCTCCATTGACTCCTTTAAATGCCTTTTAGTCCATGCCAGTTAGCTTTCAGATCATCTACATGCCAATGTATCAATAAAAGATAATGTAAATAAAGTTTATACTAATTTAGTCATTCCTTTATAGAAAACTGTGCTTTTCAGTTGATTTCATGGGGTCTTTAAATGAGCTGCTGATCACAGGTGTGTCTGTGGAGACCGAAGTGGCTGTATTTTGGTTGATGTGACTGATGATCAGTCCATTGAGCATCAGGATGTTTCCCTCTGCCCAGTTCTCCATGGCCCATCACTCCTCATTTGATCTGTTTCTTGAAATCAAGTGAAAAATATCAGGACACTCACTCCATTAAGCTCTCTCCACATCAAAGGTGCGAGGTGTATGTACTGTAGGAGCGAGAAAGAGAGAGATAGATATGAAGACAGACTGAAAAAGTATGACCATTTGAAAAAGATTATGTACTTAAGAAGTAAAATGTGGAATAAGAGACTTTGAGATGTTGAGTTCTTCCAACTTACTTTAGTCTTGGTTATCAACTGCATTTCTTTATTCAGCAGTGAGGGCAGCAGGAAGCAGGTCTCTCGAGCAGGTATGACTTTTCACTAGAGCCACTGTCAGTCAGCTTTTCAAAGGCTGCCCATTGCCATGTCCCGATCTAAACTGATATACTGTAGCTCAATGGCAGAAATACTGAACCATCTCTGGCCATGCATTTCTTTTGAAGGGAAAGTTCACCCAAAAATTAAATGTTTTATCATTTATTTACCATCATGTTGTATTTGAGACCTATATGAATTTCTTCCTTACGTTGAATGCAAAAGAAGACATTTTCAAGACTGTTGGTAACCAAACAGTTGCTGGTAGCCATTGACTTACATAGAAAAAGAAGAAATTCTGAACTTCCTATTCATCAAAGAATCCGGAAAAATATATCACTGTTTTCACAAAAATATTAAGCAGCCCGAATGTTTCCAACCTTGATAATAATAAAAAAAAGACACACACACACACACACACACACACATGTTGCTTAAATTATAATAATTAAATAATTAATTCACAATGTTGCTGTTTTTATTGTATTTTTGTATCAATTACATAAAAAACTTAAAAAATCTTAACAACCCCAAACCTTTGGGTGGTTGTGTAATTTTAAGTTAAATTTAAGCTAAATGTTACTTAATACATAAAAATATAAAGCATTTTACTGTACACCAATAATATATATCATACAGTAAGCATCAGTGAGTACAATAAGCATCATAACAAAGTATGTAAATGCATTAATATGGTACTGTATTGATGTTTTGTAAGTCAGGCTTAACATACAACACTCAGTTTTATACATTAAGTACTAAGGGGTCCCTGCTCTATCTCTCTCCAGTGTGTTCTTGGCCTGAAATAGAATTAAAATTTTACACATTCCAGATTGCAGTACCAGCGTAATGTTTCTGACATTATGATATAGTTTAAATGTAGATTTAAGCATCAAAGCACCATAACGTTACTGTATCGCAACAGATGTAAAGCAGCAGAAAATAAAGAATAAACTGAAGGACTAATCTGAAGATGCAGAAAAAGAGACTTGGGGGACATCAGACAATTACTCTGTTTCCATGGCAATAGACATTGACTTGATGACATGGCAGCTTGTTCTCAATTACCTGCGTTAATCTGTTTTGCCAAAATAAACGGTCTTGTTTATTTGCATTGTTGAGAATATAAGTACTGTATGTGTGTGTATGTGTGCAGTAGCAGCTCTGGGAGACTGGATCTTAGAGGTGATGTCATTAGTGTGATGTCAGTTACACAGGCTCTGCAAGACTAGAGTAGACTCCGAATTGCATACTGTCTAGTAGGTATATATAGTTTAATAATTACTTTGTGACCGGTAAAATGAAACTGGGTATGAATGAAATTCGGACATGACTGTATCTGCCATATGTCGCTTCACTGGAATTCATAACTCCACTGCTGTGGCCTCATGGGATAGTAAAGTGTCCATCAGATGCGCACTTTAGAATCTCACCAGAAGTAGTAAGTCATCTGTGTACTTTTCGCCTACTGTTTTATAAATACTATGCTGAATTTGGACATACTACTCATCTCACATACTGTTTTTCACCTGTTACATGGGCATTTCTAGGTGCAGGATAGGGTGCAGTAAAACAGGATGGCAAAATGTTTAGCTTATCAAATGGCTCAATGCAGAAAATAAGGAAAGAAGCAGTTTTGCATCTCTCAAATCACCCACTCTTTAATGTGCAAGGAGATCATTTTCATTTCATTTGAGTCTGTTGCTCTGAAATGGAGAGCTCTTAAATATATTTCCCACTCCTCTTCAATCTGCTCTGCTTAAAGGATGCCTGCTGTTATAGACTAGTTGCCACATAGTTGGACTGAGCCGAGTTTCTCACTCAAGCAGTGAAAAGATGCAGGAGTTCATCACAGCACTGATTAAATGGGTCAATGCTCTGATTATTATGAATTTCACTCCCAATCCACAGAAAATCACTTTGACCCCTCTGCATATCCTTAATTGCTCACTAGGTTTTGATTATACATTTACCGTCTGATATGGGTCATTTGAGATGTTGTGTCATAGAGGTGCAGGACTCAAAGAGAGGCAGAAATGTGAGTATGCTTGTGAAAAGTGACTCATTTGCAGTTTGTACTGCTCTGCGTGGGTGAACTCAAAATTAGTTCAAGAAAGCGTCCAGGCTGCTTTTATTCATTGAGTGTTCTGTCCCACGCATATTTTCATATCTACTCACTCATGTGAGGGAGGACGGACTTTTTATGTAAATATCAGAAAATGCTCATTATACAGCATGAGTGTAAATGTGTGGCAATGGGTCTCATTCACTGTTGCTAAACCACCGTTATGGCTGAGCCACTGATGTCACATGGACTATTTTAACAATGTCCTTACTACCTTTCTGGACCTTGAACTTTTCAGTTGCATTGCTGTCTATGCAGGGTCAAAAAACTTTGATTTCAATTGATTTCTCATTGATTTCATCAAAAAATATCTTAATTTGTGTTCTGAAGATGAATGAAGGTCTTACGGGTTTGGAACGACATGAGGGAGAGTAATTAATGGCAGAATTTTCATTTTTGGGTGAACTATCCCTTTAATGTTTTCAAGCAGAAAAAATTAGTTAATAACTTAAATTTCTAGGATTTAGAAATTTTTTTTAAAACAAACTAAAATCAGCAAAAATTCCTCGTTGGCCTTAAAGTCTTGGTGAACCGGAAGTTGCTGCCGACTTTATTTCAGTGAAGTGACGTATTTCCAGCTGAAACGGAATATTGAGGAGAGGGCAGGGTTTTATTTTTTCGCTCCTCCTCTCATCTCTCTCATAGCAAACTAACGGTTGGAGGGGTGTGTTTAAGGATATTCTGCTCAAGCCATCAAACTGACGTCATCAGAGAAGGAATGCAATTCCAGAACGGAAGTAAATGGTCAGATTTTGATTACCAAGACAAACAATTTTTTTCAGCGGATTAACTTGCATGGTTTAATTGTTCACATCAAGACTAGCAATGTGTGCGAGTAAAGTAAATAAAGTCAATTTTGATTTCATGCGGACTTTAAACATGAAATGTGTTAAGCCAAAATATTAATTTGCCATTATAACTTTTCTGTCGATCAGAATATGGAAATACAAAAATTCTGAAGTTCGATCTATCCCATGCAGCAAAAAAATATATTTACACATATATTTTTAAATATATTTCAAAATACACAAAAATATATTTGCTAAAGTATGTTTCAAAATATATTTACGTAAATATATATTTTTACCAATATACTTTTTGGCCAATTTTTTTTTTGTATATTCTTAAAAATATATTAAAAAAATATAAATGTTTTATTTTTTTTTAACATTGCAAAATATATTTTGCCCTCCATATATACATAGTCATATATGTCAGATTTACATACAGTCAGATTTACACCTTGTTTACACCGGATGTGAGCGACATGACTAAACACATTAAAGCTTATTATAATCAGTGATTCTGTTTCTGTCTACACTGGGTGAAGCACAATGTTAGAGACAAATCTCCAACAGTAAACTGATGCCTCGTTCTATTTATGATGAACTGACACAAAGGACAAATGATTTGCAATGGGCATTTTGTTGCATCCAGTGTAGACAGCCTTTAGCTGTTGTGACGCGAGCGACAATGTAGCAAAAGATAGATATGCTGTTAAAAAAACACTTTATTTGAGGTAAATGTGTGAACATATAACACATTTGAATAAAAATCAGCAGGGAATAAACTCTACAATGTTCTAAAACAATTACACGTCAAGAAAATTAAATATATTGAATGATTACAAATCTAGATTTGATCTTGAGTAGGCCATTCCATCCACATTTAGCCTAAATGTAAGTCGCTGTAAGATTGGAAATGTTTTTTTTGCCCATGAAATACATGTTGTAGTAATACATTTTGGTATATGAAGGTTGAATCTAAATGTATTTTCAAAATAAAAAATATATTTTATTGAGCTGCGCTGTGTACAACATACATTTAGCATTTATTTAAAATATTTTAAATGCTGTTTGTTATATTTCCATTAGTTTTAAGAATGTCACATTTGATTTTATTTGAATATCTTGCTGTGCACAAGGATATGTTTGTAAAATATGAATGCCTGTGCAGGCGAGCAGAAATCTTGTATATTTGGAGATTTTGGCACATATTACTGTATGCTGATTATTAACTGTAGTCACAAACCCTCTCTTTTAGAATAATTTGCATTCATCAACAAATGTACAGTATGTGCATACTGTGTTATAATGTGTTATAATTTTGGGGAGGAACTCTTTTCTTGTAAGTACACATCTTGTCAGAAAAGTAGTGAATGAGACCCAATATTTGTGTGGTCACAGAGGTGGACTATGCTGCTCTACCTCCTGCAGTGGTTCAGTTATCTGTGAGAACTGTGCTCATGGGTGGAAACTGTTGTCAGTAAACAATGCAAAGCCTCAATCGAGGCTTTTCCCTCAGAGCTTTTCAAGGCTTAGAGAGGATGCAGCGTTTATTGGTGGCTGAGAAGGCAGACCGCTACAAACTTGAGGGAGATGAATGCATGCAGAGATGAGGATTAAGAAGTGTCTGGAAGGAATGGCAAATCCCAGATTTCTCTTTTAATGCAGAAAGAAGCCGTTAACGCCGCTCTTGACGAGGTGTAAGTGCAGAGCGCATTTGGCAACGCAAATCAAAGTGAGCCAGACCTCATTGCAAGTTTGAGTGGCAATGCAAAGTGTCGGTATGCATGAGATATGTAATGTCTTTGGCGAAGTATGGAGATGTATATACTTAGTATATAAAAGGGATCAGCTATGAAGTGCTTCGCTCCCATTCATGTGCCAAATCCACACATTCTCATAGTAACCTTTATAAATAGGAATTAGGTTGTGTGTGTGAATTCTTGCAGAAAAGGTTTAGTATGTATGACTGTTGGCATGGACTGGTCTAAGACCCCATTTCCATTATAACAGCTTTAAATATATACCTAACATTGAAATAGGTTGATACCTCTTAGCTAACCAGTGTAAACCAAATGCCATCTTAACACATTTCAATTTACCTCCATGAAAGATAGTGTAACGTAGGTTTTTGGGGTTTTGTTTCATGTTCATTGTTTTCATGTTTTTTATTTTGTAGTTTGGCCACAGTCATGTTCTGTCATGTGATCCCCTTGTCTGTGTATTATGTTTTGATTGGTTCTTTGGTTCATGTGTCATGAGGCTTGTTTGACTTAATGCGGCGCCACAAAGATCGACTGCCACCTGACAAAAGCAATGCATTCTGGTTTGAACATTTGTCCGACTTTGATCGGTGCTGCAGCCGCCTTACGATCACATGTGCCATCAAAGTACCGCGAGAGCAAAACAAGACCTAGCCACCTAGGCCAGGCGCTGCAGTTGCTCAAAATCAGCTGCGAGAGCCTTGATGACGACACGCTTTATTCTCATTAGTCAGATTCTGTGATGACAAGTAGTGGTCGACCGATATATCGCCAATGCCGATAAGTTTTCCTGTTTGGCCGATGCATTCGAAGCGGGACTTTTATTTTGACGCCGCTGACAGCGGCAGCGCCTGAGCACACAGTGCTCACCTTCTCCCTTTTTGTTCGCCGTTGTCGTTAACAGTTCTGTCTAATACGGATAGAAGTCTGTCTAATAATCAGATGGAACGGTTGAACAAAGGAATTATAATGTATACAAAAAGTATTATAATGATTGCTTTTATATTATTAGTAATAGAAAGGCAAACATTATAATACTTTCTTGTTTGCCGTCAGCATTCAGCAAATACGCATTTATATAATTTAAACAAATCTTTGAATGACTAATGAACATTTAATTTCACAAAGCTTGCAAACTTAGTCGGATCCATTTGTGAGATCTCGTGAAGTGTGCATTTGTATCCTGCACGATCTCGTGTTCTCTGCGTGACGGTCGATCCGTGCGATTTGGAATGCTGACAGGAGGAGAGTTCTGCTTGACTGGAGACTCGCGATCAACAAACTTTAAACTAGTGATTTCAAATTATGCTGCGCTTTATGCATTTGCCCACTGCCATATTCATGTAATTTCCACTGTGTGCTGTATGTAAAATGAGTGTTACCTTGGCTTTATTTGAAAAAATATGATTCCCAAATCCCAATGCACACAAACTTCCCAGAATACTGAGTGCCCTTTTTTAATCCATTTTCAAATTATTTCAAATTTCTTAAACATTAATTAAAATAAATAAAATTATATCGGCTTTACATCGGCCATCGGCCACCCTGCTTTACAAGATTTCGGCATCGGCTGTCAAAAAAACAATATCGGTCGACCACTAATGACAAGCACAACGTGTGTTGCGTGTTTATTCTAACAATTCAATTCCAATAATGCTCACAAATCTGTGATTTTTTATAACAGTAAATCTTTTTTAGTGTAGTCGCACTGTTATATTGAGTCATGTTTATCAAAAAACACTGATAAAAGCATATATACCCCCACTTTATTGGTATTTAAATAGTATATGTTTATGTTTAACTTTATTCGTGAACAGATGGCGCTGTATTAAGCAGTGGGCTATATAAAAAGTGTTTCTGTTGCTCATGAAAACGTTTCTGAAACGTCTGTGCATTTAACAAGTATTGCATTTATTTCACTTCCTCTGTGATAGAGTATTCAAACACCGTGCGGTTGGTGAGTTTGTGTTTCTGTTCACACCAAGTCAAGTCTGTTCAAGTCAAGTCTATTCAAGTCAATTCTTTGTTTGTATTTTGCATTTCACCTTGTTTAAATAAAAGCTGCACTTCATCACAACTCGCCTTCAGTGGACAGTTTGTTACAGATAGTCTCAACAGAACATGGTTATTTTTTACCTTGTCTGTCCTAAACATTGTGTGCCATTCAGATTTGAACTGAGAAAGCCTTTTAAATTCCAATTTATTCCAACTGATTTCGAATTCTGTAAGAAACAGGATGCAGAATTGCAATTCTGCAATTTTCAATTTGAATGCCAGGAAGTATGGATGATGGATGGATAGGTGGATAGATACTGTAGTGTAGGGTGTATGGATGGGTGGATGGATATTTGCCCGCTGGTTATTTATCCAAAAAAAAGGTTTAATTTTAATTTGCATTTGTAACAAGCCAAGCTTACATGGTTGGGGTTGCTAGATTTCAAGAATTTAAATGCCCTAATCAGAGCTTTTTTGATTAATATATTTTCTTTCCAGTGATTAATTTCCCCAACCTGGCAACCATGCGCATGCACTCTTTCTACATTATGGAAAGAATGCAGATGAGCTGAAAACAGGCAAACATGCAAGCTGGAGTTTAGCTGTTGTAGTCTTTCTGAATAGTCTTTCTGAGTCTGATGTAGTCATTCACGTGGTCGTTTGCACTGTTTCCTGTGACTAAATCTGCAAGAAAACCTTGAGAAGTGACATGCTCTTGATTTGTGTCTCAATAATTCTGATGAAATTTTATATTTCATCATATTTAATTAACTTTTGTAGACCAGGATGGAAGAACATTTCATTCTTTTTAAGGAATGCATTACCTGTTGAATTTCTTTGAATCACAATTCCTCTTGTCATTCCAATTCAGCCTCCTTTGGGATGTGAGCTGCATTGCAGTGCATTCACCTTTGAGAATGTATGTGTGTTTGCAGCAAGCTAATTACGTCATTCTTGTCCGCCAAAAATCACAGCCTCGGCTGGTGCACGTGTGCAGCTGGAGCTCAGCTAGGAAGGACTAGCAGCACACTATGTGTGTTTGTAGAGCTGTGAGCGTGCCACCATCACATGATCACACGTTTTATGAATGCGCAAGTCAAGGGTGCTAAGTGCTACGCTCTGCAAAATAAATTCACGAAAGTAAAGAAAAGTGTTTTACTGGAAGGACACGCGCATGCAAAAGATCGCTTCGTCCATCTAAAGGCCATCATGGTGATGTTCTCTTGCAGATTTAATTTTCAAATACTCCATCGACAAAGGAACTTAATTTCATGCCTCATTAGGTTTATTTGTAATGAAAAGGAAAGGGAAAGTACTGATGATAACTGGGATGGGAACCTAAGGTGTCCGTAGAAGTGAGATCTCTGAGTCCCTTTTATTTCTGTGTAGAGACTGACCAGCAGAGAAACACACCTTTCACTATGACGGACCAGCGGAGGAACCTCTCCTACTCTGAGCTTCCTCTTATTATGAACTAAAGTACAGTATGTGGCACATACCATGAACAGGATGCAGGATAGGACCCTAAAAAGTTGAAGTAAATATTTTCTTTTCAGTAAATGAAATGGAAAGTGAAAGAACGTACTTAACCTTCAGCAAAAGGGTGATTGATAGCTTCAGGGCCAAACTAAACTAATTATAACATTTTAAATGAAGTTTGACATTTTTGTGACCTTTATGATAAAATAGTATGATAAAACCATGATTTATATGATGTTGTCTTTATTAGCTAATAATCAATTAGAAATAATAAACTATTTTAATAATTAGTACAATGTTATATTTAAAAAATGTTAAAAATATGAAAAAAATAGTTAAATAATAGTTTAACACTTTGCACTTCATAAACTCTGGGATTTGTGCAACTAATGCTTTTTTTTTTTTTTAAGTAAGTGTACCCTACTTTTAAGAAGTGCCGTTTCAGATCAGGATGATATAGTAAGTGCTGATAGTTACGGAACTGTTTATGATGTCTTCCTTTTAATAATACAGTGATATCCATTTGATTATTAGCTGTTATACATGACTGTCAGAATGATTCTGTCTGTCTGTTTGGAGACTTCATCAGGCGTGTTGATCTACAGCTGTCAGTCAGTCGCTTTGTTGAGTGGATCAGGGGAGCACTGAGAGAAATCTAGTGCTGGACAGGACAGCATCATCAGTCCTGATCAATATCCTAGACATCTCGTGCACAGGCCGAGTAGGGATAGGGGTGCTTTGAGTTAAAGTGGAAGAAATCATTTGTGAGAATTAAATGGGGTCTTGTGGTTTTCAGAGGCAAGGATGAATGTTTGCATATTTATGTCAGAGATATTTAAAAATAAATGCTCATCAACAGGGGGTAGTTTTAGAGATGTTAGGGCAATTTGGAATTCAAAATGCATCCATGCATCCGATTTCAGTAGGCAAAATATTTCAATAGACTAAAAGAGGATTGTAAAGATACCAGCTTTTTGAAATCTTTCTGATATGAATTTTTCCTAAAAACTTTTGATTAATGTTGATAAATTAAAAGATAAAATTGACAAAATATATTAAGACAGAAAACTGTTTTTTTTATTGTAATAATAATGCACATTTTTACAGTATTTTTGATCAAGTAAATGAAGCCTGCGTTTCAACAAATATATATATACTGTATATATAAAATCAATCTCACATTTATGAATGGTAGTATAATAACTGCTCTAGTAAGTTTCAGTTAGTGGCCTATTGTGCTACTGTTCACGACCTGAAGGGAATTTAAGAATTTCTCTAATTTGTGTTCAGCACACCACTTAGTAGAGTTCAGATAGGGGTTGATTGATGAATGGTGGTATGAATTACTAAGTATGAAATAGGTGAGTTCTGATTTGTGTTTTACTGTGACCTTTTTCTCATGTACAGCTTTCTTATCAGCAGAAATAAAGGTACGAGGATTAAATGGAGGCAAACGGCTGATTTGTTATTCAGAGGCCTTGCTGCTGAGAGATGAACAAAACAGTGTGATTCATTCGTTCGTGTAAGTGGAGTATTCCTGTGAGTCCTCTTTGGTTTACTTAGAAGGACTATTGTGGTGCTCTCAAATGAAGGTTAATGAATGTACATTTCTATTTCTTGGCCCATCTTTGTATTTTTACACAGGGCTTTTACAGAAAATCTGAAAATCCGCCACACTGAACCGTAGGTCTAACCCAGGTCAAATGGAGTGTTTAACGTCAGCCGGCTTGAAAATATAGAGCAGATATTATGCTCTACTGCATGCATCCTGTATATATCAGCTGGCATTGACACATCAATATTAATCATTTCGTTAATCGCTCGCTGTTGTATTTAAGGGCCATTGAATTCGTTATTCATGGGGCTGTGGCCCAGTATCCAGTGTTTCCTGTGGGGCCGTTAACTGAGAGTGTGGTGAAGGTGAATAAGGCAGGATAAGTTGAGGAGTGCTGTGAGGCCACTGGAACGTGCCTGGATGTTACCACAGGCTGAATGTAATTTTCTAAATCACTCATGTGTGCACACTCACACACACACACTGTCTTTGCTGCTCTCTCTCTCTCTTGCTTACTGCACTCTTGCTGTGTTTCCCTCACACAACAATTTATCTTAATCAGAACAGGGAATAGACATTGTTTCAGAGAAATCCATGATTGAGTGTGATGAAAAATATTTTAATTACTTCAAAAGAAAAAAATCTGGCTTCAGGTATTCTGTATGCCATGATTAGTATTTCCGTTTACAGTTTTGAAAGGCAGCACTGTTTTTTGAGGATGAGGGATAATGTGTTGATAGCTAACAGGTATGTCATTGTAGTATTTAAATACTGAACTGTGACTAGTCTTCTTTCTTGTATATATTTGCATACTGATTTATGATTGGTCCTGTATTCTGTTCACATATTTAACCATTTATAGGGCACACTAGTGTCTGCCCACTATGGAGAAGTTTTTACTTCCAGAAGCCAACTGTTTTTCTCTAGAGTGGTTTTTACTGCACAGTGACTCTGTGCTGATTCTTATGTGTAGCCCAGGGGTATTGCTAGACTTTTTTACCTCAGTGAAATTCCATTTTGCCCCAATAAAATATTACTGATAAATCTTTGTGTCAGTGGGATTGACGTATACTAATCTGAGAATATTTTTTTTCTGATAATATTTCAACAATCATGTTTATAATCATGTTTGTTTATAATCTATTTGTTTATAATCGGTCAAATGGGTTTGCAAAAAGGTCTGAAATTCTTTATGATGCAGTTTGATTCATTTGGACAGTTCATTCACACACGGAATTGTTAGCAGCGGTTTCTCACACCACAATAGTAGGGGTGGGCAATATACTGCTAGACACTGCTAGAAATTTGTCGACCAGTAGAGATTTTGGACTATCGTCTCTATCACGGTTACACGCTCATGTGATGTTGCTGTCCTACGTGGTCACGAAACCTTAATGTTTGCACATGTTTTTAAGCATTGTGGTTTAAAAAACAAGTAATTTTAAGCAGTTGAAACACATTCAGCTGCAAAAGAGAATTTATTTCGCTATATGCGCGCTGTCAGAGAGGTCAGAGTAATTTTTGGCATTTCTATTGGCCTTGAACAATTAAATACATACACTTGTATGCACCAAAATGTTTGTCATTGCAAGTATCCTCGTAAAAATAGTAATTTAGGTCTTAAGTGAAAGAAAACAGCTGAGAAGGAAAACACACATGTAACAGTATATTGGATCCGGGCAGCTTTTAAAGTGACAGCAGTCTAATATTCCTGCTGTCTGTCATTCATGTTAATCAGACAACAAAAGAGAGAAAACTTCTTGATCTCCCTGCTCTTGACTAATTCACTTTTGTAACTCTAATAAGAAATGTATATTTAATTTACAGAGTGAAGATTTTTTATTTTATTTTATTTTTTTTCATTTGATTACTTTATACAATGTAGCATTTCTTATTTGTTTGTTCTACTGTAGTTTTTTTTGTCCTATTGCTCGCAATTAGTTTCTTATTCTTATTTAATCGCTGACTGTTTACTGTGAGCTTGAATTTTTAGGCTAGTATTTTGTGATATTGACACTGGTGACATGTATTATGAAATTTCTATGGTATCAAAAATGTTGATATTGTTTTATTTATCATTTTATGATCGTTATCGTGAAATAAAATTACTCATATCGTGGTATAAGATTTAATCATATCACCCAACCCTACGCAATAGCAATGAGATATTTTGAAAGACAAAAGAGTGCAGGATGATATACTGTAGGTATTTACCATCAATCCATTGTAGAATACAAAACTTGCAAATGTCTTGTCAATGATGAAGCAGCACATGCAGCTTGTAAACATTTTTGTTTCTCTTGCAAGCACTCGTATTTGCTTTAGGAAAGTAGTTTGCTTGTTTACGGGACTTATGGGACAACATTTGAGTGCATCTGTGAGTGAGTTTTATGTACAATCAGAGAGGGAGACTTGTATTTTGACAGGAAGTCCTTTTTGAGAGTTTGCCATAAACAGGAACTCTGGTCCCTCACCAGTTTCTGAGTGTGGTTTAGCCTGGAGGTACTGGCTCTCCGTGCATCTAATGAAGGCAACATTTGCCAGGGAGAGAACTTACCCAGCAGCCCCTGCACTAGGTTGTATTTGATCACTGCGTGCGTGGGGCAACTCACCTGTCATCTTTCTCTCCATTGTTCTTGTTCTTTCGTATGTGAACCGATGTAACAATGCACTGTCATGGCATTACACTTCTTCTAATGACACAGCTGAATCTTCCCTCTGACATGAGCGAATGACATGGTTCTCCATGGCTTGCTGACCGGTCTATTTTAGACCAGCTGCATATCAGACATCCAAAAACTCATTCTCCACCCTCCCAATTAGCTTTTTTTTGTGAGATTTAAGCTTCCATTACGCAGCATGACTAACTGCTATCATTATTAATCTCATAATTAAAGGATATTATGCAGTCATTTTTAAATGTGAGCTCTTGAAAACCAAATCGCATTTGATTGAATTACCGGTATGTCTGGGGTGTGGGTGTGTGAATAAATTCAAAGGAACTGATTGTGATAAATTTTTTTGGGGGGGGGGGGGGGTGTGTGTGTGAATAAATTCAAAGGAACTGAATGTTTATAATACATCTGTTATGAGTTTAATAATTAAATTCCCAAATGGTCACATTGGGCCTGTTGTGAATCCAAGCGTACAATCATTGCTGATATTTTTATTTATTTATTTTTTGGCTGGCAATGTTGCTGTCACTCATGGAAATTTTCCCACCGTAAATTTTTTGCCGCTGCAGTTCTCCTCACAAGCTTCTAACTTATGTTCCTGCAGTGACTGGTAAATGCACGAAAGATGGGCCGTGCCAAGAATTTAGTACACAGCAATATTCAGCACCGGTGAGTATTTATGATGCGTCATGTGCCAGTGACCTTCTTTCCGTCATCATGCAGCAAAAAGATGGGTGTAATTGTTGAATAACAAGGTTCAATTGATTTGGAATGAGTCGGTCCCTCTTGGCAACTGGACAGCAGACATTTATCACTGGATGGGCTTTGGGCAGCTGTGTAAGTATATTGAATTCTGGCCTCCTGTCTGCAATGAGCCCCATGGGCCGTGTGGAAGTTTAGATTTTCAGTCCAAACTTATGTCTGCTGCCATGCTGGATTTTTAGCTATGCCTTGAGACATTTATTCTGTGGGTCCACTGAGTGCCATTCCTGCTGAAAAGACCAAAATAGCTGGTCAACATTGGACGCGTTAGAATGTGAAGCATGTGTTTTGGATTCTGGTCTTCAGGGATTGTGTTCAAGCTTTGTAACTAGTCTACCAATTCACCCACTAAACTTGCTAGAGAAATAACATGGCTTTACTAGTCCATCAGGTACTAAGCAGCATCAGATACTAGTAGGGTGACCATACATTCTCTTTTTCCTAGACACGTCCTACAGAATCTACCGATCATGGTGTATGAGAGGGTGGGACCTACAGAGAACGGTCAAAGTGATGCAAATGCTCGTACATATTAGGTGTGTTCATCTTGAAGCAGCATTGTGCAGACCAATCGTTGTATGACATCAGTTGATTGGTTGGTTATGTACAATGCCTGCATGTTATTGGTCAAACTACTTTTCAATCATTACTTTTAGCAAGTATGAAAACAGGAAAACAAAGCCAAAACCTTTAGGCAATATAGAAATCACGGCAAGGATGTGTCTGGGAAAAAGAGGATGCATGGTCACCCTATATATACTGTACATATATTATTTTTTATGTATTAAATTGATCAAAAATGATAGTAAAGACTAAAGGACAAAAGATTTCTTGTAAATGCTGTTCATTTGAAATTTCCATTCATCAAAGAATCCTGCACAAAAAAGATTTGTTTCCACAAAAATATTAAGCAGCTCAACTGGTTTCAACATTGATAATAAATAAGAAATGTTTCTTGAGCACCAAATCAGCATATTATAATGATTTCTGAAGGAAGACTGGCATTATGGCTGATGTAAATTCAGCATTGCCATTACAGGAATAAATTACACTTTAAAATATATTAAAATAGGAAGTAATCATTTTCAATTGTAACAATATTACCCAATATTACTGTTTAAATACATGCATGATGAGCGTGAGAGACGTATTTCAAAAGCTTATCAAGCCCAAACTTTCAAACAGTAGTATTTAAAGAAACACTCTTGTTTAGCTTGGCTTGGTAGGATGGATAAGATTTGCTTGTATTTTCCACAGGAAGGGCCCGTGTTGAATGCTGGGATTACTCATCTTGCATTACACGGACAGAAAAGCAGCAAGGTCAAGAGGTTTTATGCTCCAAATGGAAAAATACAACCTTGTTACCTGTTTGTATCGTAGTCCAAGACCATGAAAGGTCAGAGTTGCATTGACTCATGTGAATGTTGAACGAAGCCACACAGTGCGAGTAGCACACAGTGCATCAAACACACGTCCTCCTCCCAGCTGTCTCTTACATGCCATCAGAGCGTGGCATCAGTCCATCCACCATTGTGTGACAGCACGCTGCCTACACAGTGATACTGATATTACTTTACAGCGAGTCGAGCAGGCATCGATCCATGCATCGCCAGCATATTGCTGTGAGTGTAATCTTTCACTTGTATGAGTGATGATGGATGTTAAATCATCGTCACAGCCGTTACTTGCCGACATTTATTTTTATTTTTTTTAGAGTTCTAGCAGATTGCTTTTAAAAAAAAACGTATATAGCATTGCCTGGCAATAAATTAATCATCAAGGTGTTTTTTCAAAAAGTTGCACTTTCTTTCCAGAGTTTTATTGTGCGTAAGTTTGTGCGTTGAGACCAGCACAGCATAATCCTTCCTCTGGAGGCGCGTGGACCCCTGGCGCCCAGAAACCAGATGAAGAGCATGCGCGCTCCCTTGTGTGCCCTGCAGACTGTCTGTGGCTGTCACTCATGCCGTCCCGTTCGCCTTCCACTGTAAAAGCAAAGTCCTGTTCCTCACTGACTGCTCCTCCTGTTGCCATTAACAGGTCAAGTTCTTTCAGGCGTGAAATGTCTGCCTGGAAATGCATGTCATTCAATAACCTCAGTGTATAAACCCAAATCGGCTGAAGTTATAGTATGTATAACTTCAGTGGATAGAAGAGCATATGATTTCTTACCATGACGGTCCAGTGCAGCTTTATTGATTGAATTTCTCTCCTCTGAATCTCAATGAGTGACCACCTGTGAGTGAGGTATATAGGGACGCAAGAGCTACATTTGAAGAGGAAGAATGATTTGACCGTAACAGATACACTGCAAACTTGACACATAGGAGTATATAAAACTTCACTGATGCTTCGGTTGGAGCATCATGAAGGAGCATGAGTGTTATTTTTGGCTCACTTGGTTGCTAAAACATGAAAAAAATAACTTTAAACAATTCTTAGAAGTGTATTCTGACCAAACAAGTGATTTTTAGTGGTTAATAAGTGAAGTTAGTCAAAAACAATATAGTGTCACTGCCTAGAAATGGTCTGTCTGTGTATAAACTTGTTTGGTGTGCTGGAAGAGAGAGAGACTTTGGAACCTCAATCGAACTGTTATGAATAAACAATGACCCGATCCCCATTCATAATGTAAGTGTACTATGGAGGGTTCATTCCCTGGTCAGGAGGATGTGCATTCAGTCTGAAATAACCATCCACCGCCCACAGATCCTGCCGTTGCTTTTTTTTTATGTTGGTCTGTGAATGGAGTGGCAGTCCAATGATTCAGGATCCTCAGATGTACTGATAAAAAACTGAAGTGCTGGCACCTCATATGGGCTAATATAAACTACCATTCAAAAAATTTTCATTTTATTTTCTTTAAATGTTTAAATTTAAATGTTTTTTAAAGTCTCTTATGCTCACCAAGGCTGCATTTATTTCCTCAAGTAAAATTATGCTGTGAATCAATAATATTGTGAAACATTATTGCAATTTAAATAACTGTTTTATACACACACACACACACACACACATATATATATATATATACAATATATACAGTATATATGTATGTGTGTATATATATGTTTATACAGTATATGTATATATGTATGTGTGTGTGTGTATACTGTATATATATAAATAGAGAGAGAGAGAGAGAGATGGTATTGAGATGACAGGGGGAAAAAATTTCCTAATTAAGCTGAATTCACCCTAAGACTCACCAAACCAACAGCTTTAATTTACAGGTCCTTATAGGACTAACACAGAAATGTGGTTTGTATGATGTCATTCTCACTGGACTGTTTTGGGCAATTTATGTAAATATATATACTGTACATTACTGCAGTCTTCAGAGTCTCATGATTCTTCAGAAATCGTACTGTCATCAATGATGAAAACAGCAGTGCTGCTTATTTTTGTGGAAATCATGATTTTTTAGGATTTTTTTGATGAATAGAAAGTTATAAAGAACAACATTTACTCATATTTGCTCATTTACTCATTCATTTTGCATATATAAATTATACATATATATACAAATTTAAAATGTATTTAAATTAATATTCCTTATTCCAAATATTTGAATAGGTTGCCTGAACTTGCCTCAGTTGTTTGTAACCCATAATGTTAAATTGTCAATGGTTAAATATTAAAGGTGAAGATCAGGGATGGATCAAAGGCCGTTTTTTAGGTTGATTGATGCAGTTAAAAAAAAGCTTTAAAAATATGATGCAACTTGTGACAACAAAAGTACAAACAAATCTAAGCGCTCTGGCTGTTTTCCACTACCTGATTGGCAGGTTAGGGAAGCACTGAGCTCTACACTGTGCCAAGGGATGATGCACTTGTGAGTGTGTGTATGTGATGGCCAGTAGCGGCGATGGTTGGGGAGTTTAAATGAGACAGTGATGAAAAGGAGGCCCCTAGCCTGAAGAGAAGGAGAAAAATGTCAGCAGGAAGATAGGATGTGCACAGCTACAGGCCTCAAATCAGCATGACCAAACCAACAGCTTTAATGCATGGGGCTGACATGTAGGCATGTGCTTTGTATGATGTCATTCTCACTGGATTGCTTTAGGCAGGTGTGTGCATTGTGTGTATTTAGCTTTCCAATTATAGATCTGAAGTCTTCTGGCCTCCTTTTAAGTCTTGCAATTTCATATGGACTTTTTAAATACATGTTGAGTTCATGTTTGGTTCATTATCATTACTTAAAAGGATACTTCACCCAAAAATGAAAATTCTAAATGAAAATCATTTATGCACCCTCATGTTGTTCCAAAACCATAAGAGCTTCGAAACATTTTCTTTGCATTGAAAGTCCAGATAACCAAAACTCAGAAGATTCAAATAGGTCACAAAAGAGTTGAAAAATGAATTTTAATCCAAGTCTTGTAAAGAGATATCATCACTTTATATAATGAACAGATTTATTTTAGGCTGTCTTTATGACCTTTTGGATCCTCTAAGTTTTGGTTTCCTGGACTTTCAAAGGGGGAACAGAAACCTCTTAGGTTTCATTAAAATATCTTAACTTGTGTTTAGAAGATTAACCAATGTATAATTGGTTTTGAAAGAAAATGAGAGCGAGTAAATGATGACAATAATTTTCATTGTTGGGTGAACTGTTCCTTTAAATTAAATTAAATTAAATTAAATTAAATTAAATTAAATTAAATTAAATTAAATTAAATTAAATTAAATTAAATTAAATTAAATTAAATTAAATTAAATTAAATTAAATTAAATTAAATTAAATTAAATTAAATTAAATTAAATTAAATTAAATTAAATTAAATTAAATTAAATTAAATTAAATTAAATTAAATTAAATTAAATTAAATTAAATTAAAATTTCTGATTTTGATTTATTATTGTTATTTTAAATTAGTATTAAATAGTTTAATTATTATACAACTATTATTGAGCTAACAAATCATTCAGTTTATTAAAAAGATAAGAAAATAATCTGTTAATTTATGACAATTTTTGAATTTTTTTTGTTTTTTTTTACACCTCTGCACATGGTGGTCTTTGACTGATATGTGATCTGAATGTATGCATGAATCATTATGATTTCCTCAAGCAATTTAGCTTTTTTATGTTACCACCCACCCCTCTGATTGGTGTAGTGCTGAGATGCAGGAATAATCCAATCAAGGCAAGAGGATGCACATCAACATCTGTCTAATCCCATTCTGGATGGGGATTTGGTAGATAGCATGCTTTAAGCAGCATGCAGTAATATGATGCAGTGGCTGGCCAGACCTCTTGGACTCGTGGTTTCAGGTGGACCGTATAAGAAGGGGATACATATTGCAGAGACGGAAACATAGACAACCCATGGCTTATCTGAAATCCAAACAACAGCCATATGAGAGGCCTCTCTTAGTTTGGCCTTTAGGGTGAGTGGTGGAAATGCCAGGAGACTGTTTTCAAGCGCAGGCCTCTTCTGAAGCCCACTTATCTGATAAAGAAGCTGGACAGACGCCCACTCTTAAGGTCAGACGCAAGATCATACTGCGACCCTGCTGCTCTGCACCAGGTGACTGCGGTACTTTTGTCATGGTTTTCTTTTGAATCAGTCACTACTGATACTATGGCAGAGCCAGAGAACACCTAAAGACTTAATCTGCGATTATTGCTTCATTTAATTTTTCGAATAGTGTCTTTACTTGCGCCTTTGGGTGAACTGTGTTTCATTTAAGAGTATCATCAGCGCTTCATGTTTTTAGCTCTGCTATCTGTTGAGGATCTGCATGAATTGTATTCTAGGCCTACACATTGCAAAGGCAAGACAGTATCAAAAAATAGGCCATGGTTTGATACCGTGAACATCCAACCTGACACATCTAGAACAGTGTTTCCTAACCGTTTTATCTTACTTAGCCACACAGTGCCATCACAGCTTCATTGACACCAAACCAGAAATGTGCTTCTGTTAACTCATACTTGATATCACCCTGAATGATTATAAATATTATTAAAATGATCATTATTGCAATGATTCACTAAAAAAATCAATACTATGGATGAGTATAAGACTTGAGCTTCCTCTGTAATAGAAGCAGTCTGATAAATATACTGTAGTATCCATTATTCATTCATTCATTCAATCAATCAATCATTCAAATTATTTGTATTTTTTACAAATGATGTTTTTACAGTTATCATTATTAATTATTATAAATTATTTTGACTGCCCTAATATTTTTGAAATCATTACTTCTGGTTTATGTATGTATGTATATATATATATATGTATTTATTTATTTTCTTAATTCTTTAACAATTATGAATTATTATAAATTCTTAAAAGATTTATTATAAATGATCTTGACAGCCCTAACATTTTTGAAGTCATTACTTCTGTTTTATATACTTATTATTTCATTAAAAAATAATTACATTTTAAAAACATCTAAAAATGTTTTATTATTATTATTCATTATTACATTAAATTATTGTAGTCTTCTGACAGCTCTAATATTTTCAGTCATAAATCCAGTTTTATATATGTATTTACACAAAAGTATTTTTAAAAATATTTTTATGCCTACAAATTAATTGTATTTTTATAAATATTTTTTTATTATTCATTATTATAAATTCATGTAATCTTTTGACAGCTCTAATATTTTTAAAGTCATAAATTCTGTTTATATATTCAACAGTATAGATTAAACAGGTTCAACATTTCAAAGTGCTTGAGAAACACCGATCTAGAGTAAGCATGAAGGAATAACAGGTGGGCAAGTTGTTGATACAGTGTCTTCTATACATTTATATTCAAGAAACAAACACAATACCTCAAGGCATGCTGTTTCCGTCTGATATGAGTGTACTGCTCCACATTTACCTTAGTGAATTATTTTTTTCTGTCCATAAGCCTTGTAAACTCATTGCCTCTGAATTGATTGAAGTCGGCAAGTAGTATACTATAAAATGTACATATGTTTTGCATACAAATGATCAAAGTACAAACTGTATCAGACAGAGGGGGCGGCAGCCACTCTCAAAGAAATCAATGACAAAGCATTGTGCAAACAAGACTATATCCCCCATAAGCATTTGTACACATTGTGTTTTAGTTTTTTTCCTTCATATTCAATGAAAATACTGTTGATTGCCAGTGGATTTGGGGAAGCCCTCTTGTTAAGGTGACAGCCAAGCTGATGCAGTGCTCTTAACTTACTGTTAATGAATCTCTGGGGAGAGAGAATAAGTGTGTGTAAGTGGAAGTGTGTGTCTGTTCTTGGCTGGATGCCTATTAGGGTCAAAGGGTAAACTACACAGTGGGGATTTCTCTGGAAAACGCAGGGACGGGTCACTTGGCAAAGACACATCACTGTGACTGCAAGCAGATGCCTTTAGCATCACACTAACCCACGGGCCACAGTAACACACCTCAGACTGAGAGACCTTAACACCATTCACCACCAATCCATTACTGTTAGCAGATGACACAGCGCTTTTAAAAGATCTTTGTGTCGCAGTCGCTCATTATGAGTGTGTTTGTCACATTCAGCCTTTTCTTTTCCTGTGAAAGCAGCGGGTTTGTTCAACTTTCTGTGTTTTGTTGCAAAGAGGCCAGTGTTGCCATAGCAATTCCTACAGATTTCCAACCTTTTTGTGAGCAAGACTTTTTAAAAGTGAATTTGTTTGAGATTATTGCTGCAGCTGGTCGAGTTGGTACCATAAAATATGGATTTGATTTCAAAATGACTAATTGGTGTTTGAAGCTAACATTTTTAGTAAGTAGGCCTATGATAAATTCTTCCAGTACAGCAAGCAAAATTCAATTTTCCTAATACCCATGTTATAACATGTGAATATAGTAATAGAGTTTTGCATATTATGTAATATAATCACTTTTAGTTTCTTTGTTAAATGTCTGTATATATACTATTTGAGGGTATAGAAGAACTGTAAGCTCATCTGTATTCTTTACCTTACTGCAAAGGTGCATATTAAAAGATTTAAATTTACATTTGAATCATAGGAGGAAGATTAGAAAGGTAAATATAGAAGTGATAATTCGTTTAAAATAGCTCCGTTTTTGCATAGGAACTGTTTCACTTTATTATAAGCAAATGAAGAGCTCTGTACGCCTAAAGGGGCAGAAAGACCCATGAAGAGGTGAGTTACTTCCAACCGCAGATGTCCTCACCGAGATTCACTCACAAAACCTTTAATAATTTAGTTTCTTTACTTTCTTTTAATGTAATAGTTACAGGCACTTTCCATTTATACAGAACACTTTGGTGTCCCATGACTTTTTAAAAAGCGTTGTAGACACACATCCCGTGTTTTTGTTGTGAGAACTATTAGATAAAGTATGTTATCTGGCATAAAGGGTAGCTTGTTTTAAAGACATCACATGTCTGTAGTCCCGTGTTAAAATGGAAATCTTGGCCTGTCCCACCTAAGAGATGTTAATCTACAGTAAAAAATGTATTTAACATTTAAACTATATTTTCATAATTTTCACAGTCTGTTGAAGTAATATTCTTTTAACTGTTGTAAAAACTATTTTTAATTTTATTTTTAAGTTTCTAATTTTTAAGTCGCCATGCATCATTTGGTCTTGTAATTTACTATTTTATTTGTTTTTAATAAAAAAAAAATTGACTTTTTATTTTTGATGTTCATTTATGTTTATATCTATAAAAACCTTTAAACTATTTGCAGATATTGCAAACGAAAAAAATAAATAAAACATAAACATAACAAAACATTAAAATATATCATTTAACTTCCTTTAGTGTTAACAATTAACAGTAAACACCTTCGTTCACTGATCATTTGTTGAAATTAAATAAAAAAGATAAAGATGCAATTTTGTGTCCTATTCGTGGTCTGCACACATTATAAAGGATTCAGTATTTAACTATTCAAATTACAATGACATAATGTTCCATTTTTGGTTGAATCATTTTGAGATGTTGTGTTGAGTCATCAGCTTTGACATTAAATAATATAATTCATCAGCAGTTCAAAACGGTCCATCCACAGCAGATCTTGTTTACAAAACAGCACAGAGACCAACATAGCCTGGAACAGTCTGTCCAGTTGTAAGGTCATGTTGAAAAGAAAAGCAGACAAAGCATTGAGATATTCTAGCTGTCTGTCTGTCGCAGAAGCTGATTCTGCCCTGCCATTGAGAATTCAGTGAGAGAGGTTTTAAACGGGTTTTCTTTGTGTCTCGCACAGGTACTTCCACACCATCTATCTGGGCATTAGGAGCAGGCAGAGCGGAGAGAATGACCGCTGGAGGTTCTACTGGAGGATGGTGTACGAGTTTGCTGACGTCAGCATGCTCCACTTACTGGCCACATTTCTGGAGAGCGCACCTCAGCTTGTGCTCCAGCTCTGTATCATCATACAGACTCACAAACTCCAGGCTGTGCAAGGTAACACAACACAAGCACACTTGAACATCTTATGGACTTCCATTGTTTTTCGATCACCTAAAGGGGCAGTTACATTTACCATTGCTCTCTGAAATCCAGTCATGTCAATAGGAATCTCCATGTTCAGGAGTTCCCCACACAGATTTGCTGCTTGTGAGCTGTGCTTCATATATCTTATACACTTGTTTTTGCCCACAAAATTTCACTGAATTATCGCTAATGTAACCACACTTCAACTGAACCCCTACCCATAAACATAACCCTCACAGAAACCCCTGTAAAACACTAGATTTCAATATAAACATAACTTGACAAATTTATAAGCCCTGAATAGTTGATTCCAATCCTATCTCACGGCAATTCGTACACATTTGACAAGGTGGCAAATTCGTACAAATTCGTATGACCATACTCGTACGAATTCAAATGACTTGTGAAAAATCTTAAATATTTTATGAGGTGGCTGGAATTTGTATGAAGGACTACACCTAACCTCGCCCCTAAACTTAGAAATTAGCCAGCTCGTAAAATATATATGAATTGGCCGTGAGACTTTGTTGATTCTAGTCAAAACTTTACACTGCAAACTAATTGTGAATAATGAAGTGAATGTAATTAAAGTGTTACCACCGCAGCTGTTGGGGTGTGTGCTGAAAACCAGCCTAAGGTGGTTTGCTGGTCTTAGCTAGCTAGCTTAGAACTGGTTTAGCTCATCTCTTACCCTGTTTTTGTTTAGCTGGTCTCCCAATCTGGCAAAACTTATTTAAGCTGGTTTAGCTGGATGACCAGTTGATAAGTGTCCAAATGCCCTTTAAAACCAGCGAAACAGACCAGCCTAACAAGTTTAGTGGGGCTAGGAGAAAAACTACCCACCTGTTTTAAAAGCTACACTCTTAAAAATAAAGGTGCTTCAAAAGGTTCTTCAAGCGATGCCATAGAAGAACCATTTTTGGTTCCACAAAAAACCATTCAGTCAAAGGTTCTTTAAAGAACCTTTGACTGAATGGTTTTTTGTGGAACCAAAAATGGTTCTTCTATGGCATTGTGAAGCACCTTTATTTTTAAGAGTGTACCCACCTGTCTTTTTCAACAGAGATCCCAACATTTTTTTGTCTTCTTTTTGGATACTATCACAATGGTGCAGCTGCCATACTTCTTTGTAAGGGTGAGGGTAGGACATACTGAGGAGAGAGAACTCCCAGGTTTACTGTCATCCTTCACTTTATATATCTCATCCTGTCCATATAAGAGTGATGGAGAGGGACAGAGAGTGAGAAAAACTAATTTGCCACTGAACATAAAAGACTGCTGTGAGGGAGTGAGGCGGAGTGCTTTTTCAAGAGTGTTGCCCAAAGTAAGCAATTATTAAAGAAAAGCGAGTCTTTAAACGGACTGTGCAAATTATACAGCTAGGATAGTTAGAGGATAGAACTAGCACTGTTCAGCAATCAACTCATAAAACTCAAGTTTTGTTCACCTTTTGATTATACTGTTATAATCACTTGATGTTTTAAATCCTGTTGTGACCGTCTGATGCAAGCAGGTCTATAATACCTGGAAAAAGCTATCTGTTAACATTCCCATTGATTTTAATGAGAGTTACTTTGCTGACATATGACCCTTTGGAAGAATGTGATTTGGAATTTGCCATCTTTTTTCTAGTCTCGTGTAGCCAGACCTTCAGACTGATGGCTGAAGGTCTGGAATCCATGGCAGCTTTCATTGGCCAAGGCCCGCACAGTTCGTTTCGTTTCAGCGTCACGTTTAAGGGCGTGGAAATGTCGGCACAATAACAGACAGGTGTGTAAAACTCTCGGACGTATTTTAAAGATTCTGTGCCACGAACTTTAAATATTTCACATACTTTTGAAAATCCAGCATTTAGTTGATCCTGATAAGCGCTCATCTTCACAGTAAACACGAGGGCTTCCTTCTTTCGGGAGGGAGTTTGGCGCCACGGCATATTTGTTTCCATGCGGAACGTTAAAGAATGCGACACACACGTCTCTCGGAAATCCTGTATAATTCAACCAATCCGATGACGACTTAGAAACTCCTGAAGTGTTTCCACTTTTGTGTGTCATATGCATCAGACGTTCAGCCAAAGTTCCATCACTTCCGTGGGCATGACGTCTGAGGCTGAAACTATCTTTTTTCTAATCACCAAAGCCTGGTTTCAGCCAACCCCTTAAGGTAAGAAATCCTAAATTATTTCTTGTCACTAAGGCCCCGTCCACACGGAGATGTGTTTAGCTGTATATGCATACATTTTGTATCGTATAGGCGTTTCGTCCACACGGATCCGGAGTTTTGGGAGAGTGCAAATTTTTTGAAACCGGGTCCTAGAGTGGATAAATCTGAAAATGCCACCCTTGCCTTTTCGTGTGGGCAGCGAATTTTCTGAAACGATGATGTCATCAGCCCACGTCTTGCCTCTAGTCAGACACCGCTACGTCACGTAAGAGCCGCACAGGCTGCATTAAGACCTCACTGAGCCCCGGGGCTATGACTTACTGCAGAGCCCCCCATCACAATAATGATATATATAGCTTAAAATAGGATTTTTATCCAATCAAAATTTTTGATGCATTGTAATTTCATAATTCTTGTTACTAATTCCAATATCACAAAATAAAAAAAATACTAGTCTATGTAAAAACAAACTTACTGAAGACAAGTAAACAGTCATGAATTACAATAGAACAAAGAAATTGACCTACAAACACTTAAAGCACTGATTTTCTTCCTAATGTTTAATTTTCATTATTGACACAAATGGCAACAGCAGCTATATTAGGCTATAAGTTATGTTGTTGTTGTTCTAAACCTGTATGAGTTTCCTTCTGCTGTTGAATGCAAATGTATACTATATTTGGAACAATACTGGTAACCAAACAGTTTCTGTGCCCCCATGACTTCCATAGTATGGAGAGAAAAAACACTATTGGAGTCAACAGGGACCAGAAACTTCCTGGTGGTTATGAATATTCTTCAAAATATCTTCTTTTATGTTGAGGAGAACAAAGAAATTCATACAGGTTCAGAACAACTTGAAACTGAGTAAATTATATTATTTGTATTGTGTGTATTGTGTATTTGTATTGTGTGTAAACTGATACTATAATATTAAAATTTTTGGGTGAAATATATCCCTTTAAAATCTCATCATATAATGCCAGGATCTCATAATAGCCAACTAGTGTACATGCTTTATCTTTAACTATTAACGTTCATTTAAGACACATATGACTGTGTTGATGAGGAGACAAGCATTTTGACACATATGTGTATTCGAACGTTTAAACACAAGGCGCGAAAAATAACTAGTTTAATCAGGCGCTGTGCGAGCAAGTGCGCTCCGCGCGTATCAGAAACCGTCTTAACGCGCGCATTTACCAAAATGAATTTTGCCCCACTGTTTAATGTCCCTGAACAGTTAAATTAGTTTTTAAACCACAATGCTTAAAATGCGTTTAAATTAAAAGATTAGGCCTACATCATGACGCGCAAAATGAATTTCTCAACCCATAAGTGAATATAGGCTACGAGGCCTATAGAGTTTGTTCAAACACAAAATATTGAAATTGGAAACTTCCACATCATTGCATTCTGTTTTTATTCACAATTTGTACAGTGTCCCAACTCTTTTGGAATCGGGTTTGTACATCTATCAAGTTAATCAAACTAACCTAAAATCTGTAGGGATGATAACGCTGTGTTTTTATCTGCTCCATGTGTATGGTCCATTTGCGGTTCCACAACTCCCACTCCATCATCAGCTTTAGTAAAAGAAACTAGCTTTGGATTTTAGTGACTAACTCATGTTTTCCCCTCTCTCCTCATTTTTTTCTCTCACTATTTTTTTTTTTAGAATAGTTGACATTTTTACTAATCGAAAATTGTTCTTTGCATGACCGTTTCTAGATTTCACCAGAATGAAGTGAAGAGAGGTGAATGCAGATATTCGGCGCAGCGATCACCTGATAGATAGGCTACGTGCACAGTTCGTTCAAAAGTAAAATATATAATAAATGCATTTGACTGGTAAACCAAATTCAAATGTGACATTTTAATCTCTAATGGTAATGCATGGAATTTACGGAAAAGCTCCACTAAATAATAGCGCTAAAAAGTGAGGGGCGTGGTGGGGCTTTGGCGATCGGCGCTACCGATATCCGTCAATCTACTCCACAGCCAATCACGGGCCCCCTCCTTGCTCGGGCCCCGGGGCTTCAGCTCCACCTAGCCCAATGGTTAATGTGGCCCTGGTAACAGCAACAAAAACATGAACAAACACTGAACGATTGTCTTTTTACTAACTAACATTAACAGATTAATAAAATGTATTGTTCCATGTTCGTTTGTATACCGCGTGCAAGGTTTATGCGCATAGTCCAAGTCTTCTTCTCCGTTTTTAGTGTATCTCTGTGGCAGAATTACAGCGCCACATACTGGTCTGGCATGTATACTACATCATTTTGTGTCGGTTTCATGGTTTCATGTGGACGCAGATATTTCTTGAGACAAGGGGAAAAAAGATCGGATAGGGAAAGCTCTGACTTCGTGTGGATGTAGCCTAAGGGTTTTCTTAACTTAAGAGTTCTCTGCTCACCCTAGAGCAGCAGGAAAGTGACGTCCTGACAACACTAATTGGTTAATGGACCACAAAATCACTCACAGTCCCAAACTCTTCACAATTGTAACTCTTCTGGGCTGTGACGTCAAAGGCAGCCGACATTCCTACGGTGGCCGAGAAGTGCAAAACAAATCACAATTCTGAAAACAAAATAAGAAATTACAAACGCAAATGCAAGTCTAAAAAACAAAATAACAATTCAGAAAACACAACAACAATTCGGAAAACATTATAACAAGTCAGAAAACACAACAACAAATCAGACAAACCGGAAGAGGTAGGTATGGTTTGAGACAGCGCCATTGGTTTGGGATTACTCACCGCTGACTGGACGAGACATCTGTCAATCAACGTATACAGGGAAGAACCAGCCGAAGAACAGCAGAGTCGTGGTAGAAAGTTCGGAGATGGTATTAAAGTAGCTCAGTTTAAATGTATTGTATGAATTGCCCTTACTATGGAATTAAAAATACGGAGTGTATATTTACATTTAGTTAAAAGTAGCTGTTAAACATCAGCTCCAGTGGCGTAGATGGATAAGCGTGTGTCGTTGGCTGTAATTGTGTTTTCTGACTTGTTATAATGTTTTCTGAATTGTTGTTGTGTTTTCTGAATTGCTATTTTGTTTTTTAGACTTGCATTTGCGTTTTGGAATTGTGATTTGTTTTGCACTTCTCGGCCACCGTACATTCCTATTATAGATCATTTTATGCATTTAAGAGCCCCCCACAAAATATTCACTGGACAAACATCTACCACATTGTGGAATATCTGCAAAATGCATTTCTTTAGAATATATGGCTACACTCTCAGACAAAAATGCAAAAATGTTACCATTAGGGGCACAACAGCTCATAAGGCAGCACCCTCAGAGAGAAATCTTTCTTAGTAGTACCTTAAGGGTACATATTACTACTTGAAAGGTAGGAATATGCACCTTTTAGGGGAAGAGATGTTCCTTTAACGTTACTGTCACAGTGACAAGTTGTCATACACTTACATGTACAATTAATGCACATTTTATTTCTGAAAGTATACTTTTGAATGTCCTATACCAGCAGTAACTACCAACAATGCTAACCAATCCTAATCCCTTGGTCTGTTACTTATATTATACAAAAATATTCCAAAATCAGATCAAATTCTCACATAAGGATATGTTTCCCTAAAGCATCGTTAGCCAGTTATGGTCACAAGTTCTGTCGTCACCTACATATACTTACAATTCAGTGTTTCCCAAAACCATAGTTCCGATGAACATTTGCAAACAGCGTCACAAACTTGTGTAGTTGGAACTACAGCTCTCGACCTGTGGTTAGAAGCATAGTATATTGTTAGTTAACATGTGGACCCAAAAACTGGAAAACAAAAATAGCATAGCCATCAGATGCCAAGTACGTTATTTAGAGCAATTAATTTGATCTCGAAATGATTCATTAGCAGAAGTTATTTCTCCAAGTGATGTAATCAAAGACAATTATATATTGTTAAACCATGTGCAACAATGTTTTGGGAAAGAGTTGTGACTAGCAAATTTCTCCAATGATGCATCACACTAGTAAATAAGCAAGAAGTTATGTTGTTGTTATAAGGTTTTTATCAATCTATTGGGAAACAAAGCCCTGTTGATAAGGTAATGCTAGATTTATACTGACAAATCTTAAAAAGAGGCAGTTTGTGGTAGTTAAACTAGATATCCAAGTACAGGATTGTATATACTTTGATTAATTATTTATATCTGGGATAAAATCAGCAGTTATTACGTTTGGAAGTACATAAATTCTTTTCACTTGTGCACTCACTCAATGTTTAATGAACAATCATTTACAGAGACTACTGAGATTATTTGAATTTTGTATTTTGTATTTTTTTAGACCTGCCTATTATCGTGGTATCATCGATTATTTAAATGCCATAATAACTCAACAAACTTGCTTTACATATCGGTCTCTTCCTGTATAAGTGGGCAGCTCTTGGATAAGAATAAGTGGACCGGGTTATGTAGTTTCACGGAGCCGGATTTTAAGAACAGAAGATAATCTGTTGTCATGTTTCTCATTGCTACTAAGAACACAAGGGTAGATTTATGGGACATTTTAAAACCTTCAGTTTGACATTGTGGTGACCTTTCAGTCAGCCCCCATTAACCAACAATAAAAAATTGTCATGTTACCAGAGCTGTTCATAAATGACCATTCTGTTGATTTGTGCTTTTGTGCTTTGTGGATTGCAGAGCCCTGCCTAGCAGTTAAAGCTTCAGCGCCTTTATGTGCTGTCTTCTGTTCTTCATAATCTTCCATAAACAAAAGTGCCCAGGGACTGTCAGAATTTTCACCCATCAAGGCTGAGAAATGATTTATGAAAGCAGGGGTCCTGGGCTCCTAATGCAACAGAGCTGTGAATATCCTCTTTTTCTGAGCGTGAGGATCTGAGCGTCTGCGCCGGGTGACAGTGGAAGCCGGTCTGGAGGCAGTTTTGCTCGTGGTGTTTGGTAGAGCAGAACAGAGAGCCGTCTGATGCTCCAAACTCTTTCATCGGAGACTTTCCTTTGAGATTTGTCGCTCTTACAAGTCAAAAACTACATTGAACAAAGTGTAAAAATTTAACCCAGCAGTACAGTCATAATTCAAAAGTCTTCTAAATAGACAAAACAACTTGGGTACCATTTGATGGCAGATGCGCAGTGGTGAAATGTAGGACGCATTTGATTTGTGTTTCTCTGACTCAGGCTGTCCCTCATTCGCTCTGCAAATGCATCCTCCCTAACTTTATCAGCAACTGTCGCAGTAAAAGACGCTGTCAGTCAGTAAAGCAGTATCTTTTCTCACTATTTTCCCTTACGTAGCTTCTCTTTGGACCCCTGCCAGAAATAAAATCTCTCTACCTGCTCACATAAATAATGGGCCACTCAGCCATAACCATTTCCTGCAACACTTCAGCATAGGAAAAAGCCTTGCGCATAACATGCACCCAGTGTACTGTTTTGTGAACTACAGGAAGCAACACTTTCTCTTTAACTATTGTTCACATTTCAATCATTTTTGTCTGTATGCCATAAACACAAATGTGTCCCCTGTCACACCATTACATTTATTGTACTAATTTTGAATATTTTCTTTTTTTTAATGATATAAGTTATCACTGAAGCATCATAAGAATCAACATTACGTTGTATTAGAATCATTAATCATTTTATGGCATGACAAATCATTTATGTGATATTGTATACATGCTATTACAGGCGAGGCTTAAAATACAGTTTTATACATTATGAAACGACTGTGTCTCCATCATTAGCATGGAAAAGGATGAAGACCCCCTGTCTTAAAACAATGTTACTGTCATTGAATTGTTGAAATAGCAGCATACAACTGAGATTTATTTTTTTAATTGTTTTAAATTGTATTTCAAATCAAAGAGCACCAATCCTTTATTCAAAGTGCTTTTGTTTTCAGTTCAGCAAAATCGTTTTCTTGTTGCTTACTGTGCACCAAATTCACATCTCAAAATTACTGATGTTCTCAAATTTCATGTTGATCTTTGCCACTAATTCTCTTTCTAATTGAATTTTGTCACTGTAGATGAAATCATATTACTGTACCACATTTTTTTTTTGTGGATTTTGGTGCAAAAACACATTTTACAGGCAAGTTTTTGGCATCTGTTTTGACTACATTTCTGTTTTAGTGGCGATCAGGTACAATTGTACAATTTTTGTCAAATCAGCCAGCCGCATGTCATGGTATTTAAAACATTTAAATGTGCCAACAGAAACTGTAATTTCAATAGATTTACAATGAGAAAGATTAAATACAAATATTGCATTTAATATAATAAGTTAGAGTGAAAAGTAAATGATTTTCTTGCAAAAGTTTTGAAGAATCTTCATGCAGCTCTTTTCCATACAGATACATGCCCTAAAAAGGACGAAAAAACACTATAAAAGCAATTAGCCCATAAAACATACACTATATTTGAGATTTTTTTTAAAGCCATACAATAGATTTCATTACTATCCTTTTCTTGTGTAAACAGATAAAATATCAACATGGAATTTTTGGAATGACAAGAGGGTGAGCAAATATTGAAAAATTATAACATAATTTTCCTTTTTTTGGTAAACTATTCCCTTAATGTGAATGGATTTGAGGGGCCTGTAGAAGTAGATGAAGAAGATACTGCAGTGATGCTGGGGTTTGCATAACCCTGCTGCTACTACACCCTACAACACACAACACAACACACACGCACACACACACACACACACACACACACACACACTGTCTATACCCTCCTCCTCTCTCCAAATTACTGCAGCCCTCTTGAGCAGGAGCAGCAAGGAGCATTACGTCACTGCTGCCGCTCTCACAGCCTCGCACGCTGGACCGTGGCAGGTTCCCGTGGCGACCGTCTCCTCTGGATGCGCTGCACGTGCGCAGGATATGAGAGAGGGAGGGAGTAATACATGCACCTTCACTGTCGTAGAGAGCATCGGAGCCATGCCGCAGGCCAGATAGCCCACAGAATAAGAATTATAGCCTGGCCTCTGTCAGTTAATTACCCTACTTTGCAAAGTAGTCATTACACCCCCTCAGCTCTCTCCAGCTACTAATGGGCCAGATTTAATCTAAGTGGGTTAAACACATAAATAAGCTATTGAAAAAAACTCACAGTATAAACAAACACTAGATAGATAGATAGATAGATAGATAGATAGATAGATAGATAGATAGATAGATAGATAGATAGATAGATAGAATCTGCCTTTGAGCCACAAATTTGAAGAGAATATTTTAATGTAATTCTTTACATTCTTTAATGTAATTCAGATGTAAGTCTGCTAATTGGTGTGTGTTTACTGTTGTAAAGACTGTTGACTACCCCTCCACACTCGCAGTCCTCCACAGAGGATGTGTCGCTCCGGGAGTGTCAACATCACACAGTCAATTCCACTGATAAGATTCTGAGCTTTTAATCGCTCTTCAGACTAATAAAAATAGATGCCCAGGGTGCACATTCTCTGTTATGAATGTGCTATCTTATGCAATGCAATCAATGTATATCTTTACCATTGATCGTCTGCTTTGTTTTGTGTAGAGTGTCCATAATGCACAGCTCATCTGAAAACAGATTGCAGAGACATGGCAAATCTGTCTGTCACAGCTTTTGATGAACGGTGAGCTTGCAGCCTCTGTGAAATGAAAATAATACTCACCTTTATTTGGACACAAATTAACACATCTTTGCACATTCATCATTTCACACGAGGACTCGTTCTATTATTCATGGCCATGGTGTTATCTTAGGAACGTGAGATTCTGCGTTTTTACTGATGCCGTCTGAAAGGAACTGATTGGCACTGAAGCTTCCTGTTATCTCAACCTCTCCTCTGCTTGCACTACAGCATTATACAGAAGGGCGATAAAAAGGACATTATTCTGAAAACTGTGTATTGTATTGTCTTGATATGATTTGGGTATGAATGTCAAACTGAGAGGTAAAGGCGAGAATATTTACACAATTAATGAGGGAACTAATGAATTCAAAGTCTGTCTTGTTATCTCAGGAACAGTTCAGTGCAGTGAGAATGTTAGATTTATTAGTCTTTTTTCTGACAAAAGAAAGAGACGTTTCAGGTTTAATATACGAGAGATCCATATGCTGCCTGTCTGGAACTACAGATGAAAGACAACACAATACTTTAGGACTGCTAAACATTTTAATTCATCATAAATTAAGAAACATAAAAAAATTTGACTAGGTTCACCTGCATACAAGTATTTTTCTAAATTTATGTTGACATGTTTAGTCCTCCTTGCATAAACTTGTATGTGTTATTTTCAAGATTAAACCTTTTTATTTGGTGTATTTTTTGTTTTTGAAAAATTATGCTCACCAAGGCTGCATTTGTTTGATTAAAAATACATTAAAAACAGAAATATTACTATAATTTAAAACAACTGCTTTCTATATTTGAATGTATGTAACATTTATTCCTGTGATGCTAAAGCTGAATTTTCAGTGTCACATGATCCTTCAGAAATCATTCTAATATGCTAATTTGGTGACAAAAACATTTCCTCTTGTTATCAGTCTTATTATCAAGATTCTTTGATGAATATTTTAAATGAACAGCATTTATTCGATATAGAAATCTGTTGCAACATTATAAATGTGTCCTTGCTAAATATAAGTAAAAATTAAAAAAAAAGAAAAATCTTACTTTTAAACAGTGTATAGTGTATTTGATGAAGATCATCACAATTATGGTAAAACAGGCAAAGTACAATCCCCCTAAAACGTATTTGCATATTTAAACCATATCTTTGCATTATATAACAGAATATCCAACCAAGTTCCATTTATTTGAAAGGTAAATTTATTTTATTTTTCAAGTAAAATGTTTCACAAAAAAATTATGTTACAGGGATAGTTCACTCAATAATGTTAATTCACCCTCATGTCCTTCCAAATTTGTATGACTTTATTTCTTCTTCAGAACACAGAACACATTAATGGGGTCCAAACATTTCCTTGTATGTTCAAAACATCTATTGTGTTCCACAGAAGAATTTCAGAAAAGTTTAGAACAACATATGGGTGAGTAAATGATGATGGAATTTTTCATTTTGGGTGAACTATCCTCTTTTTGGTGCTGCTGAACTTGTCTAGACAGTGTTACTATATTCATCTTTTATCTCAGTATCAGCATTAAACTTGATATTGAGGATAAACTGGACAGTGTGTGTAATCTTTGTATTCTGTCTCACTCACTCACAAAAAACTGATCACTCCAGCAGCTTGAGCACATAACAGTGGCTGTCAGCTCCACGAGAAAGATGGGCTTCACGCACCTGTATTCACTGCTGGCTGCTTTACTGTACTCCATCTGATGCAGATTGCTTGTAAAGCCTCCTCCATTAAGCACAAGTGAGTTTTTTGGACAACATGATGGATAACATCTCACTCATGGGCCAGTGAGTCATAAATGTGGAAAGGTGCAGTTAAGCAAAATTCCACAGAGGCTGTTTTCCCTGAAGAGGAAATAAAACAAGTCTCATCAAAATGAACCACGTCTCTGGAGTCACCGTTTACCAGCTTTGATTAGGGCCAGAGCTTGTAAACCTTGGTGTGGTGTGATTCACCAGAGGGTCTAGATATGAAATCGCAAACACATTCATCACAGGAGGGCTGCATGTGATACACACAGGAGCACGAGCCATTGACGGACACTTCCACGGTCAAGCTACTCCATTAGCCCACTTCCGACTGTATTCTCCAGAGTCATGAATATATAAAGATGTAATAACGAGATAAATGCATTTGCATGCCTTGGTGAGCACTTCCTATTCTGCGTCGGAAACCAGCATCCTATTGTATCTGGGCAAGAAGTGCTTCACATGTCAAGCTACATTTATAGCTGGTTAACATGAAATGCACTGCAGAGCACTGTTTCTTTTAGGAACGTTCAAAATTGCAAAAATATTCTGCTTACAAGTGATATTTACATTTATATTTTTCTTTGGTTTACACACCACATTTCATGTTTAATTTCAAGCTGTTCAATGACTTGGTTTCTTTCTCCTTGGTAAACACACTAACATTTGATAAAACGTTGGTTGTGATGGAAACGACATTATATTTATATATATATATATACAGTATATATGCATTTTTATAATGGATTTTTGAGAACCTAAAAAAATCTGAGTCTGTGGTAAGAGTAAAAATCTATCCATAAAAAAATTCAAAAAAGACATGGTAAGAATGAAATGTGCAAATTTGATGAAAAATTATATCTCAATACTTTTTTGTGATTTTTTTCGATAATGATAATTAAACCATATTTTGCTTAGTGTGTTTTTATGCTGGTATCTTGGCTGGTTTAGGCCTGCCACAGATAAATATGACAATAAAGTGATTAATGGATGATTCATTGAATCATTCATTCAAACAATTTGTTCAAAATGGCTGATTAATTTACATTTAAAAAAATGCTGGGTTAAACACAACCCAGTGCTGGGTAAAATAGGGACAAACCCAGCAATTGGGTTGTTTTGTCCCAGCGGTTGGGTTACTACCCAGAAGGTTGGGTTAAACATTTAAACATTTAACCCAACCGCTGGGTCAAAACAACCCAATTTCTGGGTTTGTCCCTATTTTACCCAGCGCTGGATTGTATTTAACCCAGCATTTTTTAGAGTGTAGAAACGAAGAAAGTGGCTGTCTTTATGAATGGATTTTTGAACTATTGACTCAAATGATTTGTTCGAAAACATTAATTCAGGAACAAAGCACAAATGTTCTACTCTGGCATTGTTTCAAACTATTTTCGTTGGTGAAACAGAAATATATATATATACTGTATAATATATGTCTAAAATGTAACTCAATAATAACTTTTAATAAAAAAATTTTTTTTGAACTGCTGGATAAAGTTAGGTTTGTTTGTTAATATAACATTCACGATCGCACAAACAAACGATACAGGGATATTTTTTTCATAACTTGAATTATAGGAGCTGGCACGTGTCGGTTAAAGAAATCACTAAATATTTCCAAATTTTCTTTACATACTGCACATAAATACTTTGTGTAGTTTTCTATGTGCTCATATTTCTTGGGTTGATTAACAGGGATACTTAGGATTATAATGTCCAGCCATAACCAACACTTCTCTCCTTTTATTTCAGGGATGACAGCGGCTGCTTCTCTGGTGTCTCTGGCCTGGGCTCTGGCCTCCTACCAGAAAGCCTTGCGTGATTCCCGCGATGACAAGAAGCCCATCAGCTACCTTGCCGTCATCATCCAATTCTGCTGGCACTTCTTCACCATCGCCGCTCGTGTAGTGACCTTCGCTCTCTTTGCCTCCGTGTTCCAGCTCTACTTCGGCATCTTCATCGTGCTGCACTGGTGCATCATGACCTTCTGGATCGTACACTGCGAGACCGAATTCTGTATCACCAAGTGGGAGGAGATCGTCTTTGACATGGTAGTGGGAATCATCTACATCTTCAGTTGGTTCAACGTGAAGGAGGGACACACCCGCTGCCGTCTCTTCATCTACTACTTCATGATCCTGCTAGAGAACACGGCCCTGAGCGCGTTGTGGTACCTGTACCGCTCACCGCCCAGCACAGACGCCTTCGCCGTGCCCGCTCTGTGCGTCATCTTTTCCAGCTTCTTCACTGGCATCGTCTTCATGCTCATGTACTACGCTTTCTTCCATCCCAACGGGCCGCGCTTTGGTCGTTCGGCCAGCCTGGTCCAGCTCGAGGACCCCACCGCTACCTTCACGCTGCCCCCCGAGGGCGCCACCAACTCCCTGCGCTCCAACCGCGGAGGTACGCTAGCCAGGGACGCTGATCGCGAGGCCAAGTACAGCGAGAGGGACGGTTGCGTACCCGTCTTTCAGGTGCGGCCCACCGCACCCTCCACACCTTCCTCCCGTGCCCCGCGCCTGGAGGAGACAGTCATCAAAATAGACTTGTGCAGGAACCGCTACCCTGCCTGGGAGAGGCACGTACTAGACAGGAGTTTACGTAAAGCCATCCTGGCCATAGACTCGTCTCCGACCCCGCCGCGCCTCCAATATAAAGACGACACATTGGTCCAAGAGCGTCTGGAGTATGAGACCACCTTGTAGCCTGCGCTGTGGAAACACACAAACATTAACACTTTACTTTCCACTTGAATAAACAGCAGGACTGTGGCAATAACGTTCCTTGCATACAAAGCATCTAGTCATGATGTTGATTGTCATGGACAAGCAAATCTAGGCACAACATATTTGTGGATGAATTAAATAATCAATCTTTTTTAAGCCGTTCTCTCGTTGCTTTTTATTTTGTATTACTTCTGTCTTGTCAGGGAATATCTGGGTTTCTAAAAGTCATTGCACTGGCTGATATAGACCACAAACCCCTCGGTCCTCCTCAGTGTTGTACAGACCTTCATTCCCAGAGTTGATCGTCCTCGAGCCGACGTCTCCAAGAGGACATCCAGAACACTTCATAGTTTGTCTCTTGCAGCAAATGCAAAACAAAGGCCTTTCCCTTTGAAACCAAGCATCCAGTGCAGACAAACCAACCGACTACCCACCGCACTGGAGAAACAGTGGTCCAAATATCACATTGATGGTACACAAATAAAAAAAAATGGCTGATTAGACTCGACACGTCCTTGTTTAGGGTGCTGTAACCTATTAGTAATGTTTCATCAGCAGTTCTGTACCAGTGCCAAACGCTCCACTCACACTGACTCCACGCTGAACTGTGGCTCGACCACATATTGTATATATAAACAGGGCAGCATTTCAACCATCTACTTGAATCCTGTACAAAGAAAAAAGACGAGAAAAGAAAGTATGCGATCATCACAAGAGTCCAAGCCACTTGGGACAACAAAACAGGGAGAACACACACTCGTTTTTGTCTTCGAGAGAAGACAATAGGCCAAGAAAACACTTCCTGGCAGCTCCCTTTGGCGATCCGACCTCATTCACCTCATCGCTGTGGGCTGACAAGGATCCGTTTGGTTCACAGCAAAGTGGGGGGCAAAGACCATCACAATTCATACAGTGTCCGCCAAACTGTACTCGACAGAACCTGGATGCGCGTCATCTTCTAGGTTAAAGATACAGTGTTCTTCTAGGCTGGGTCAAGTTTTGGTGTGTCTGTATCGGTACAGTAAAATAAGTTAAAGGCGCACAAATAGACTATAAATGGGGTCACTTCTCAACACATCTGGAAAGCCGGCGAAGTGTACTATTCCAAACTCTGCAGTGTAATCAAGACTTTCTCCATCAGGCTCTTCAATTGCCAACTCACGGTCTACAAATCAAATGGTCAGGGATAAGTAGTCTGCCACAGAGTACAGACTAGCTAATGTGCTCCGAATGACGCTCCGGGCCCTATGGTTCAACAAATCACATCTGCCTAAAAGAGCACTGTATCTTTAAATCAGCCAAAAGCATCCTTTATATATGAAAGTGTTGGAGTTTTAAACTTTCCGTTCAGTTGCAAGTGCTTCTTTGTGTCTTTATGTCGAATATCCGAAGGAGATGTGGAGGTGAGGAAAAATAAAAAATAAATAGAAAACAAGCACAAAACATGTCACAGGAAGGAGTCTCAGAACAATAAAGGATTTCTTTACACTTACGTTGAGAGACAAGGTGAAATTTTACTGCGACAGAAGCTAGATGTGCCTGTTGTGGATAGTTTGCGATTTTGAAAGTGTGGGAAAAAATGTTTTATGTGTAACTTTTTAATACTCTATTTTCTTTGTTTTTCTTCTTTGGTTTTTGATGGATTTTAAACGTGTCTTACAAAATGGTTGATTTTAAGGTGCACATTATTTTGCTTAATGCCATTTGACAGTGTGGAGATGACTGATCTAGGACGGTTAGATTCGTTTTGCTTCAGTTGGTCATATCTGAACTGTAATTTGTAGCTTTGAAACACTCCTGAGGTGTTGTAACGTCCTACCATTGGTGGCAAATAAACTGAAAGCATAGTTGTTTTAGCCTGCAGCAATCTGCACATTTGCAAATAAAATTGTTGCAAATAAAAAAAGAAAATAGAACAGAAAAAATTATTTAGATGAGATTGTATGAATCTACGTAGACCTGTATATTTAAGCTATTTTGCTACTTTCCTATCTTGTCAGCATTTTTTCCCCCAATGTGTCTTATACTTTAATTTCTCTGTGTGATGGATGATGATGATACTTTGTCTCTTGGCAAAATTTTCCAAACAGCCTTCTAAAAGAGTCCCCTGTAGTCAGAGCACAAAAAACTTGTGTTAGCACACTAATTAGGCAATTTTCAGATTTAAATTGCTGCACCACCTACACAAGACCATTTTTGAAGGAAGTCGAGTGATGTATCGCACACCTCTGCGATATTACGTATCCATCGTTTTCAAAAGCATCCTACGTTTTTTTTAGCTTTTCCATAAATACCATGATATTTTTGTTTCAGTGATACCCCAAGCACACTGCGTTTTGGTTCATCTGATTAAGATGAGCATCCTAATGGCAACACTTGCTGTGTCTGTGAGTTTTGGTGACATTCTCCTTTATCAGGTGCAAGGCCTCAATAATTTTTTTTAATGTTGAAATATGACATGAATTTAAAACACTCAACAAAGTGATGCATTCAGCACACGCAGAATGAATCAAGGCCTTTTCACAAAAGGCTGTGTAGATGTTTGGAGATGCGGAATAGCCTGTTTTGATGGCATATTCTCCACATTATTAATGATAATACTATTAGTCAAAAAGATTGGAGAAGTCCTGCATACGTCACAAGAGAGAAGTCAGTCGTGGATGAATTGCTTACAATAAGATCTTTAACATGTATTTAGAAAATAGAGAGTGTGGATTTTAATATTCACTGTAACAATAATCTGGCAGGGGGTTGGAATTTAGCCCAACACGTATCAAGTAAAAGCTATTCACTCAGTTTATGTGCATAGGTAGACCTACGTCTTAACATTTAAGCTAATCATAACGTTACAGCTAAACTATGTATCTTTATTTTGCACTTCTAGTTCTATTTTTCTATCTGGGTTTTTATCAATTAACCTAGAGATATCATAGTCAACCATTTCTTCGCTCTGGAAAAACTTCATACCTGTAACCTACCTCAAAGCGGTATTTTAAACAGACCACTCTCCAGCTCTAGTTGTTGATGTGGCTGACATGAAGGAATTTATTGTGATGGAGTCCCGGTGGATGAGCCGAGGAGTTGAAGGCTGCTCTGTTTATTACCGGTACATCAGTAGAGCCGAGTTCAAAAGCAGGACTTATTTTACAACTTTTCACAGCAGGAGAACATTCAATTCATGCAAGCTGATTCTGTTTTATTTGCCTTAAACAATGCTCGCCTTTTTGTGGATTCATTATCTGTAAGTGACATTTTCTGTTTGTTTCTTTTGGTTTAGTTTTAGTCATGCACATGATTGCTGTCATGCTAGTGTGATGACGTTGCATTATTGATTAGCGTACTTACTGTGCTCCCTGTTGAAAAAAACCCCAGCATATGCTAGTTAGGTATGTTTTGAAGCATGGCTGCTGGTTTGAGCTGGTTTAAGCTGGTCATGTGTTGGTTCTAAGCTGGTCCTGAGCAGGAACTAGTTGCTTAGGACCAGCACATGACCAGCTTAAACCAACTCATAACCAGCTAATAACCAGCTCAAACCAGCAGCCATGCTTCAAAACATACCTAACCACCATATGCTGTTTTTTTCAACAGGGCTTATACTGCAAGCAGAAGAAAGCAGACTGAAATGAAATTGCATATGCAGACAAACAATCAAAATGACGACCAAGATAGTCAGGGGTCACAGGCCGTACTGTTATAAGATTGTGAGCATTTTGAATCAGTTAGAAAACACTGAATAACTTAGCTGAAATTAAATGTGGCACTTTTTTATTATTCATCGGAGAAGCTTTCTTTTGTTGAATAAACAAATTGATCCTCCCTCACACGGAGACATAGATACTTACTAGAATGCCATAAATGGGGGTAAAAAAAAAAAAAAAGAAATTTACATTTAGATAAATGATAACCGGTGGTTATTTATAAAGCACGATATTAGTACAAGCACAGTAATTGAATGAACTCGGTGGCATTCAGTTCAGCATTCAGAAATGATGTACAGACTTTACTGGTATTTCAGTTACAACCGAAGTTCCATAGTGACTTGCAAAAGGCTATTTAACTGTAAATAAATGTATGCAAATGTACATGTGTAAAAGAACATTCCTCTCCGAGTCCTGGTTGTGAAGGGTGTCTATTGACTAGAGATCGGCAGTTACATATGACATAATACAGATAAAACTAGTGTGGTGTATGTGATGTAATAAATGACATAAAAAAGCAAAAAACTAACAAAAAAATGTTTATTATTGGTCCCTTAAGTAAGTTGTATCGTGTGATGAAAGTCTGAAGTGCGTAAAATGCATCAAATCTGTTATCTGATTTTATTGTAAATTGAGTAAAAACAAAAAGTACGTTACATTTTTGTACATATTGGATTTTTGTAAATTTTTATTTGATTCTAATGCAACACAAAGTACCAAATTCATTTAATAAAGTACACTGTGGCCATTTTATTAGAGCAATCTTCTTTCGGATTCGCAGTTAATGTGTGATTAAGGTCCATTTGAATTCTTAGAATGTCAGTAACTATTTCAAGGTTGGAAAAAAAGCACTGGTGATGAGCAAATCTGCTTTTTCAGAATCAGTCTATCACAAATGCAAGGCTTGGTGATTAGTTTGTCTGAATATGTATTCTCACACCTCCTATGATTTAAGGTTTTACACCTTAATAAGAAGAGACTCCTGGAGAGGCTGAAAGAAAATTAGGAGCACATGTATAATGCAAGGAGAGATCATGAATAATAAAGATTTTCTTCCAAGAAAATACTTTTATTTTTCCAAGTGATTTTTTGGGGGGGATTTACAATGGATGCACAAATGCTGTAAGGTAATACCAAACAGATGTATAAATAGCAACACTGGTGCATTTGCATATCATACACTAAACACACCGGATGTGCACAGAGAACACAGGACAGGGTGATGAAGACCGCGCTCATGCTGACATTTGATCTTTGTCACACACAAGATATTGTCTCCCAAAGGATCATGGGAGAGTGGTTTACTGAGCACAAGAGTGCATTAAAACTGTTTTACCAACACTGAATCCATCGGAATATTCAGTTTTAATGGGAATAATAAAATCTCTTATAAAAAGAATTACACATTTACCGCCATTATTTCCACTACTTATTAGATTTGAACAGCCTTGATGTAATGAACACATTTCAGGAATGTTACAAAATTTTAATGAATTCTGAAAGACCTGTATGCTTTGTCGCCTGAATAAAATCTATTAGCAGTTGCATACTTATTTGTTTTTTTATAATCAGAATTTTATAATAAGCTCTGAGAGCGGGACAAACCAATATCAACTGCTGCTTAAATAGACAGTCGTTCATTTCTGAGAGTTAATACAGAGATTTTAGACTAAAACTGTAAGTATTCAACATCAAACAACAAATATTCAAGCATGTATCTCTTATCATTAAGTGTGCTTACAAAATGACAAAATTTTCCTTCAGATAGATAAATATAATCAATTTCCAGGACAGAATGCTATAAGGACATTTAAAAAAAAAAAAACTAACCAAAGGCTTTGTGGAAACTATTTTGGCAGTGGTCCTTTGAATAAAATCAAAGTGTGCAAATAAGTTGTAGACTTAAACCAAAAAAATAAAAAAAGTTCACAAAAACACACTCTCCGACATGCACAAGACTACACGTAAAAAGACGTTACAAAGACACGCACCGTTATTTGATATGCAACATTGCGACATATGCTGATATGTCCATTACAGAGTCAGTAACGTTGCTAATTTTACGATGTAACAATATTATATGCTTGAAGCATATTTATTTTTTCAGTCTGAGAGAAGGCAAGTGTGCTAATCTTCTTTGCGTTCCCTTTGGAATCGCTCTAGAAGAGCTCGGAGGATGTTTCCGGGTATCTTCTGGTGTTTGTCGATAAGTGCTTGAACTGCCTGTTGCACCTGAACAGATGGGTTCAGTTGAAGAAAGTGCACTAAATATGAGGACAAAACCTGAACATGTGACATCTTAACTGTCTACTTGCAGTGCAGTAGTTGTATTTGCTGACACCGTGTTCTGCACATGGGCTATAATTTTATTCATTAAGCACATGTAAGATGGGGCTCATGTTTATTAAAAATAATATGTCCTGGGGTTTGTGATTTTTAGCAATGGCTTTAACTCTAGCTTGAATTGCTAATACACATATATAGTTTTCAACATTGGAAATAATAATAAATGCTACTTGAGCATCAAATCAGCATATTAGTATGATTTCTGAAAGGCCATGTGACACTGAAGTAAAAACATTGTACACCATTCACAGAACCCGATTCGGGGTGTCCTTTATTATACAAGCATTCTCTCACTTTGCAGACTGTGTACACCTGCATGTGTGATGAATGGTGATCACCACACTTGGGTGGAACGTTCCCTTAGTGGACGGTGTAAACAAATGGTGCTAGAGTATGTTGTGTAGTCAACAGTAGGTCAGGATTTGTCGGGACTGTGTAGAGGTTAGAACCTCTTGAAGGGTTTTTTTTCCCCCCCCTCCAATTTGCAAAACACCAGCTCAGCAAATGAACAAATGTCAGACCTTTACAGGACTACACAGTTATAAAATATGGAGTCCTACCTTTTCAGCCAACTCAGCTGCATTGAGTTTGGGGTCGTATGGAATGGGGTCACCCAAGTAGGTGCGAAATTTGACTGGAAATCCTCCATAAATGGGTGCTATCGGTAGGCGAAACCTCTCATACACCCAGCGGTAAAACCCTGAAGGAATTTCGAGATTCATTTAAGACCGAACTCTTCCATAATACATTTAGATTATCATTTACAACTGTGTGAATGTTCAGTCTTTTGTTCGTGACTCACTTAATGTTCCAAGAGAGCGAAATCCCTCCCTCAGGTTTTGAGTAAACATGGGTATAACTGGCTATAGGGACAAGTGCAAGACTCTTAGTACAATAAAAGCGGTTTGTATGAAAAGAGCAGAATAAGAGGGAAAGTTGCTCACCACTTTAGAGTCAATGGCCACTTGTGCAAATCCTTTGCGTTTGCCCCAGAACAGAGGGTACGTCTCATCGCTGAACAGGGCCTCCCGTACTCCTCCAGGAGAGATGCCCAGGAGGTGGCCGTTGCGCAGGGCCTTCACACACTCCTCCTGCGGCCCGTGGATCACACTAAACACCTCCAAGAGGAGCTTAAACCCTGTCGTGGTTGTTATACAGACAATATGAGCACAATTAATGAAAGTAAATTAAAAAGTATATAAATACACAATAATGCCAAAAGTATTGGGACACCCTCTTCTAATGAAGGTGTTTGGGGATGAGTTTTTGGCTCACGGTCTGCATTTAAAGTCACACCATAGGTGTTCAGCTGGGATTAGGACTTTGCTTTCTGCAGACCAGTCAAGTTCTTCCACACTGACTGAATCCATCATTTCTTTTTGAACTTTGCCTTATACACAGAGGCATTGTCATGTTAGAATAGAAAAGGGTCCTGTTCAAACTGATGCTATAAAATAAGAAGCACACAATTCACTAGAATATCATTATATGCTTTAACATTAAAATTTGTCCTCATGGAAGTTACTAAAGTAGTCAAACCTGACCATTAGAAGGGGTGTCCCAATACTTTTGGCAATATAGTGTGTGTGACCTTGTTGAATTCAATGAAGGTAATTATATGGAAAGGGTTTTCAGAATGTAGACAATGCCCTGACAGAAGTTAATCAATGCTTCTTGAAGACACATATTTATGTTTTTCTATAAGTTAATTAAATCATCTGTGTTAAGAACAAAGTGAATTTTTTTTGCTATTTTAAAAACTAATGGCAGATAAATTAATAGGACATGTTTTGTCCCAAAATTCAGTGAATCACTAGGAAATTAGGTACTGGGTAATGACTCTGTCATGGGAAAAATGAGGTTGATTGATCACTTAATTCACCAGTATGAAATTTGTTTTTACCTGGGACCTTGAACAGAAAATGATCAGCCACCGAATGACAAGTTCTTCCCTTTTGAATGATAACACTTGCCAGGAAATAATAATAGTCTATAGGAATAGCTCCATGATAGTAGACTATGAGAGCAGGTCCTTCATCTGGAATCTTTTCTAAACCATGGATTTCATAACCTGTCACAAAATACATACCTAATTAATCAGGAGAAAATTATTCAACATTTTGTGAAGTGTGACACATACTATTTTTCAGGAAATAACATGGAAATGAAAATTTGACATTACAAATTACTAAAACTATGGTCAAAAAAATGACAGTAAGGACATCTACAATGCTAGAAAGATTTCTAGCTCTAATAAATATTTTTGAACTTTGTTTATCAAAGAAAGTAAAATGTATCACTGTTTCAACTGTTTTCAACATTGATAATAATACGAAATGTTAACTGAGCAGCAAATCAACATTAGAATGATTTCTGAAGGATCATGTGACACTGATGAATACTGTTCAAAAGTTTGCCAAGTGTTTTTTTTTTTTTTGTAAATGTTGTTTTGAAAGAAGTCTTTATATTAATAGTTATATATATATATATATAAAACTTTTGAACAGTATTTTATATACTCATTTGTAACCGAACAGAAATATCATGCACTTTGTGAAATGAATCAAATTAAATTGGTGCAATGAATCAGGCAAAACAGTTATTTAGATGCTCTGGTTGATAAAGACTGAGCAGGTTACGCATTTTAAAATTGCAATTTAATGGCAGGAACATCAACCCATTATTGATTGTGGGTAAGGATAAGATGGTTTAGGACTGGGGGGGACATCCATAGTCTGATAATACACATGTAGAATATGTCAAATCTTCATATGTCAAATCATGCCTTTAGACATAACTTTTTAATTATGATTTTACTATTCCTGTCTATTACTCAAAAATCTAATTAGTAGCACAGTGGATACAAAGTATGTGAGCATAATGAAAAATCCCAAACCAAAGAAGTTTAATTTGAAAAAGGTAACAATCCAGATCTTATGGAAGCCCGTTTCCGCCACTGAATAAAAAAAAAAGGTTATTGCGACTTTTTATCTCACAATTCTGACTTTTTTTCTCGCAATTGCGAGTTTATATCACGCAATTATGAGAAAAAAGTCAGAATTGTGAGATAAAAAGTCACAATAACCTTCAGTGGCGGAAACAGGCTTTCATAAGATCTCAATAAATGCAGATAAAAAAAAAAGCCAAAGCCATACCGTGCCAAATAGCTCCATGTCCATCCCATAGGGTTGCCAGAGTTTTTCTCGCACCATCCCACAGGTTATTGGAATAAGCTTCCCTCAGCTGATTCTTGCGTTTGTACACGTGGAGAAAGAGTATGGACAGATAGAGGAAGATAACTATGAGAAAAGGCAGAATGAAGACTATGGCTAGAGGTGTGAAAACCCAGAGCAGATACTCCAAGAAACTGAGGTAGTCCTGGAGCTGCCCGAGCCCTGCCTCCCACACATGAACTAAGCAGGAGAAGAAGCTGACCGATCCGTTCTCAAACAGACAGGACTCATTCCCACTGGACATGCTGCTTCACTGTGAGCCTCTCCCAGTGGCAGATGGGCGGAGCAAGGCAACAATCTGCCAAAGGGCAGACCTGGGTATGAAAGACACAAATTATCAATAGCGGACATTAAGATGGCATTAAAGCTCAAGTGTGTTATATTTATGACATTAAAAGAGCAGTACAATATGTTATTTTATTCTAAAATATATGAATGATTGAATGAACGAACAAATGATTAAATAAATAAATGAGCAAATAAATAATTGACAGAAAAAAGTTTTTTTGTGTGCTCTAAAAGCAACATGGGCCCACACGAATAGGTCAAACTTACTGGAATGAACTGACTAATCAATTTTGATACATATACAAGACTTATAAAGTTCTTATGAATAAGTAGTTTGCAGAAATCAATCAAAATTCAATCAATCAATAAAGAATAAGATTTTATTTTATTATTTTTTTTAAGGAAAGGATGTGATGTGTGGCCAAGTACAGTGACCCATACTCTGAATTTGTGCTCTGCATTTAACCCATCCAAGTGTACACACACACCATGAACACACACCCGGAGCAGTATTTAAAGTATTAAAGCTACAATATTACAAAAAAAACAAATAGACTTTACCACATGGTTATGTATTATATAAATCATTTTGGGTTTGAATTTCCAGCAAAGTAACTGCATTGTAAAATACAAAGCTGCCCCGAGCAGTTGGGGGTTCGGTGCCTTGCTCAAGGGCACCTCAGTCGTGGTATTGAAGGTGGGAGAGAGCGCTGTACATTCACTCCCCCCACCTACAATCCCTGCCGGTACGAGACTCGAACCTGCAACCTTTGGGTTACGAGTCCAACTCTCTAACCATTAGGCCACGACTTCCCCTTAAGGTAAATGATACTTCATTCCTTCAATTTATAAAGTCATAAACATTAAACAAAGCATACATTTCTATGAAACTACTAAATTTGCATATCATTTCACAAGTCACAGGACTCGGCCAATGAGTGGGGGTTCAATCTTCAACTGGCTGGCAGGAGCCGCCACCGACAGGTCATGTGACCTGCCAGTGGCTGGTGACAGCTGCCAGTCTGATTCTGGCAGGTCACGTGACCTGCCAGTGGCTGGCTGGCAGCTTCAGGCAGCCGCTGTAGATCTGCGAGTAGAATGCCTACCCTATCACTCTCCCTGCAAGGAAATACACTATTTTATTATGAATATATTCATAATAAAATAGCGTGAGTCTGGGGCGGGGTTATCTTTTTGTCCAACCAATAGCAGACAGGTGAGTGTTTGACAACAATCATCATATTTGCAGTGAAATTCAATGACTCCAAACGACACAATTAAATCTAATTCTAGTCATTTGATATATTATGTTTAAAAAAAAAACATCAGCATTGAAACTATTTATAAAGCAGAAAGAAAAAACCACGAACCTTCTCCAACGGAAATGTGTTGCTCGGCCAAACATAGCAACCTCACAACGGTGCCCTGAAATCACATGACGTCGATGACAGTTAGGTTATACTTGCTCATTCTGTTCATTCACACGCGCTCACAGGTGAGGCTGCTGTACGAATCATTTCACTTACATGAACACAGTCAAACGCACGAAGATGACAAGGAAAGGCGTAGCATTAAACCGTTCTGTCTTCAGTTACACTTGAACAGTGGCTAGCGATCATAGACAAACAAACCTAACAACAGCTCCAGATTTTGCGTTTTTAAAGCTGCCACTCACTTCTTCAAAATTACACATCTGATCACCCGAAACCCTAAACATATAGATGGGTGTTTTAGAAGAAGCGTATAAAATATAAGATTTCCTCAAATCTACCTACATTACGATACCTCGATGAAATAGGCACTGTTGCCCTCAATAAATGTTTTTCTTTCCGACTCAACCGGCTCTCTTTACATGCGACACAAACAGGAAACCGCTCATGACAATGTCCGAAAATGGCATAATAAAAGTTTAAAGCCTCAGAAATGCCGTGTCAGTATTGTAAATGTGCTGAGAGTCTTTTAACTTGACGGGCATCTTCCGAAACAACACGAGGGGGGAAACTCACAGTCAGGGAGTCATACGAATGTGTGTAGATAAATGGTAGATAGAATTAGATAGAGGTTGTGGTAGTACTTTTAATGTTCCTCGTTTTAATTCAACAGTATGTTTATATATCGCTATAACGTTATGTCTCGCGGTCGTTTTTATTTCTAATGTCCGGTTAAAAGAGTAACGATAAGACAGGCTTGTAGAAAGCAAGGTCTCGGGTAACTGCTACAGTTCTCCTGTAAGTTAGACAGGTGTCACTCATGCGTCTGTCATCATGATTGATTACAGCGAGCGGAATATTGTTCCTTTAGCTGATATCATCTTCTATCAGGGTGAAGAGAGAGAGATGACAATACACTGCTTGTGCTCCAGAGCTTACGTCAAGTAAGACTGCAGTGAGATCTGATCAGCTGATAGAATGTGCATGCTATGTTATCCGGTTAAATGCCTGCAGAAAGTTACATTTTTAATGCATTGTTAGTACCTGGTGGTAAGAATGATCTAAATGGCCTGTGCAGGAGAAAAGTGCTTAAAATTAGTCCAAAACAGGCTGGACTTGGATTGATTTTCAGCAGGTCTGCAGAGTAGGACAACAACTGAAAAACATGATCTTCTCCATATAGGACTTGTGATCACATAGATCTGAAGTAGTAAAGCTAGTGAGCCCTCACTGTGTAACACTGTTGCCATGGGATGTTGCCTGTTTACTATTATGAATGGTGAACACATTTTCTCTTTTTTTCATCTGCAGCGATCGAGAATTGTATCGGTCAGATTTGAAAGCCATACTGAATCAGACTGACAGTCAATTGCAAGGTACAGTTTCCTGTTAATATCTGATTATATATGAAGAAAATGTTTACATGCTGACTTCCTGACAGCATATTTAGCCCAATGGTTCTCACAAAATAAGTCTGACTAACTGAAATAAGCCTGGCTTATTTGGTAAACTTGTTTTGTGAAACAGGCCCCTGGTGGCTTCAATAAACTTCCATGGGGACATCGGGACTTTAAATGATTTGAAATAAGACAAAACAAGCAATAATATAAGCTAAGCTATTTAAAAATCAATATGTTTTGTGCTTTATTTGACTTCCTCAACAACTGGGAACAGGGTAAATTTAGGGTAATTTTAAAAGCCTAACCTGGAAAATCTTGTTATATTTTATTAAAACTCCATGTGCATTTTTATAATGAATATACATTTGTCTATTTATGATTTTTAGTTTTTATTTTTCTTAAAGAGACAAAACAATACACTACATTTAAGAGATTGTAGGTATTACATTAAACCTCCTCAACTAACCCACCCTTCAGACACAAGTATGCATAGATTTCTAGATCAGATCAGATTAAAATGTGGTAATATAAGATTTCCTCAAATCTACCTACATTACGATACCTCGATGAAATAGGCACTGTTGCCCTCAATAAATGTTTTTCTTTCCGACTCAACCGGCTCTCTTTACATGCGACACAAACAGGAAACCGCTCATGACAATGTCCGAAAATGGCATAATAAAAGTTTAAAGCCTCAGAAATGCCGTGTCAGTATTGTAAATGTGCTGAGAGTCTTTTAACTTGACGGGCATCTTCCGAAACAACACGAGGGGGGAAACTCACAGTCAGGGAGTCATACGAATGTGTGTAGATAAATGGTAGATAGAATTAGATAGAGGTTGTGGTAGTACTTTTAATGTTCCTCGTTTTAATTCAACAGTATGTTTATATATCGCTATAACGTTATGTCTCGCGGTCGTTTTTATTTCTAATGTCCGGTTAAAAGAGTAACGATAAGACAGGCTTGTAGAAAGCAAGGTCTCGGGTAACTGCTACAGTTCTCCTGTAAGTTAGACAGGTGTCACTCATGCGTCTGTCATCATGATTGATTACAGCGAGCGGAATATTGTTCCTTTAGCTGATATCATCTTCTATCAGGGTGAAGAGAGAGAGATGACAATACACTGCTTGTGCTCCAGAGCTTACGTCAAGTAAGACTGCAGTGAGATCTGATCAGCTGATAGAATGTGCATGCTATGTTATCCGGTTAAATGCCTGCAGAAAGTTACATTTTTAATGCATTGTTAGTACCTGGTGGTAAGAATGATCTAAATGGCCTGTGCAGGAGAAAAGTGCTTAAAATTAGTCCAAAACAGGCTGGACTTGGATTGATTTTCAGCAGGTCTGCAGAGTAGGACAACAACTGAAAAACATGATCTTCTCCATATAGGACTTGTGATCACATAGATCTGAAGTAGTAAAGCTAGTGAGCCCTCACTGTGTAACACTGTTGCCATGGGATGTTGCCTGTTTACTATTATGAATGGTGAACACATTTTCTCTTGTTTTCATCTGCAGCGATCGAGAATTGTATCGGTCAGATTTGAAAGCCATACTGAATCAGACTGACAGTCAATTGCAAGGTACAGTTTCCTGTTAATATCTGATTATATATGAAGAAAATGTTTACATGCTGACTTCCTGACAGCATATTTAGCCCAATGGTTCTCACAAAATAAGTCTGACTAACTGAAATAAGCCTGGCTTATTTGGTAAACTTGTTTTGTGAAACAGGCCCCTGGTGGCTTCAATAAACTTCCATGGGGACATCGGGACTTTAAATGATTTGAAATAAGACAAAACAAGCAATAATATAAGCTAAGCTATTTAAAAATCAATATGTTTCGTGCTTTATTTGACTTCCTCAACAACTGGGAACAGGGTAAATTTAGGGTAATTTTAAAAGCCTAACCTGGAAAATCTTGTTATATTTTATTAAAACTCCATGTGCATTTTTATAATGAATATACATTTGTCTATTTATGATTTTTAGTTTTTATTTTCCTTAAAGAGACAAAACAATACACTACATTTAAGAGATTGTAGGTATTACATTAAACCTCCTCAACTAACCCACCCTTCAGACACAAGTATGCATAGATTTCTAGATCAGATCAGATTAAAATGTGGTAAAAGACAAAAAAAGATTGGTAAATTATATAAAATACGATTTTGATTAAATTAAATCAATTACATTTTTAGTTGATTAAAAAATGTTTGTAAAAACCCTTAGGCTAATCGTTTTCTAGTAAATCGAAGGCACAAGGAAAAGTCATGAATATTGTTAATAGGGGTGCTTGGAGCCAAAAAAGGTTGAGAACCTCATTTAGCCTTGATTTTCACTTGAATTAAATACCTGCAACAGGTTATGGTCAGGATATAGCTTATAATGCTCAAATAGCTACACATTACATTTTTTTCCCCAGTAGATTTTGAAGCTAATGATGGGGAAGAGCTTTTGGAGGACCTTAACTGTTCTGTGGATGATGAGGATGAGGAAGAAGAGGCTGTTGTCGATGAAGAGACAATGCTTATGGCCAGTTTGGGGCTTCCTGTGGAGTTTGCCAGCTCATCAAAACAGAGGAAAGCTGTATGTCTGTTGAATGCATTATGATGTTGATGTTATATTGGAATAGCACTGCTGTCCATTTATGTCAACACTGCCAATTATAATGTTCATGCAAAAAGTCTTAGTCCCTAGTCCTTTGAGTCCTTTGAGTCCTCCACACTTTGGAGTCATAGAGTGACTGCTTGGTAGAAGACTGCTTTGACGTCCACACTAGTGTTTACTTTGAGCTTGCATGTTGCCCACATAGGGGGTGCTCTGGAGCATACATCTGAACCATAAAATTACAATTGGGACATCCTGGCTATCTATATACTACCGTCAAAAGTTTGAAATAATTATGACTTTTTAATATGTAATAATCTGAATCATTATCTTTTTAAAATAAGTCCCACACAGTATGCTCACCGAGTATGTGCTTATTAGTAAAAACAGTAACAACGTGAAACATAATTACAATTTTAAACCGTTTTCTGTATAAATATATTTAAGCAGTTGTGCTGCTTAACATCTTTGGAGGAAAAATCTGATTTTTTTTCAGGATTCTTTGTAAAACAGAGAGTTCAAAAGAACAGCATTTATTTGAAATATAAACATATATAGAAATGTTGTTTGTAACATGGTAAATGTCTTTACATTTGATCAATTTAATGTGTCCTTGTTGAGTAAAAGTATCAATTTCTTATCCCAAACGTTTGAATGGAAATGTATCATAGTTTTCACATAAATATTATTCAGCAAAACTGTTTTTAACATTGATAATGATAACAAATGTTTCTTGAGCACCAAATCAGAAATCGCTGAATGTTTGGCTCCTAAAAACGTAGCTTTGCATCACAGGAATACATTATATTTTCAAATAAATTAAAGTAGGACACAGTTATTGTAAATTGTAATAATATTTCACAATATTACTGTATCCAAAAAAATATAGCCTTTGTGAGCGTAAGAGAGACTTATTGCAAAAAAAAAAACTTAATATATCTTAATTATTCCAAACTTACCGGTCGTGCTAGTGTATATACATTATTCAACAATACAAAATAATAAATTAAATTACAAGTTTAAAATATTCTTGATTCTTGTTTTTTTATGTTTGTAGCATTTTCCTTTTGCATGGGCCCCTTTACACCTGGCATTAACATGTATTTTGTATTCAAATAGTGTCTGGATATTCTTTAACTGGATTGCATTTGCAAATAATGAAAAAGTGCATTAGCATTTACACATTTGTCAAATGTGGTTCAGTGATCTCATCACAATGTGTCTCAGGTACATTTACACTTGACTTTTAATGTATGCGTGTAAATGGAATGTTAATGCCCAGATGTGAAGAGGGCCTGTGATTATGGATTATCCAGTGCAGTGAAGCCGCTCGCTCGCTGTCTTCTTTGCACATTTTCATTAAAGACTGTTACTGTGAAGTTTTACCGCATTTACTTTAGGTAATGACTTGGCTGTAGCCCAAAACTGATAATTGTTTCTCATCTTTAAGGGCCAAGTTTTAGCGAGACCGGAGAACAAAAGAACCATCAAGCGTTTGGAAGCCCCCTCAGATTATGACTCTGAACAGAAACAGCAGTGTGTTGTGAGTGACATCGCTGAGACCCCCACCGAACATCCGTGTCCCGTGTCAGAGGAGGCCTGGCTGAGCTACTGGCAGCAGCACGGGGAGGGTCTGCTGTGGCAGAGCTGGCTGGAGAAACAACCTGAAATCTCCAACAGTTCGACACAGGACTGTTCCCCCTCAGAGGCAGACTGGGACGAGCACTACCAACAAACATACCAGTACTACTGGGAGCAGTTTCACTACTGGGCCGCCCAGGGTTGGACAGTGGACGAGACCGACAGCACCATCGCTGCTTCCGAGGAACATCAGGGCAGCCCAGGACTAACAGAGGCACTCGAGAATCAGACAGAAGAAAGGTCAAAGGCAGACGTTACACATCTCATAAGCAGCCTGAGCTTACTGACTGAGGAAGTTGACGGCGAGAATGATGACCAGCAGTCTTTGGTCTGTAACCACGCTGATGAGCCCTGTGATGGCGGAAACCGCAAAAGGCCATCGTCACGTACACCCTGCACTGACAATTCTGGTTAGTGCACATATTTGACGTTCAAGGTCTCTCTGTGTATTAGCTATGGGGACTGTGGTGTTCCTGCAGTGATGCTGAACCCAAATATGTCAACACCTTCCTGCTCCATGACCTACTTTCAGCGTATTGAATCTAGTGCAGTTGTAATTCACATTTATTTAGTCAGTTACAGCATGGGCCTATAGTGTGTGCTCAATTTTCGGTCATTCAGAACGTAAACAATTTTCAGACATTTTTCTAAATTGATTAATTCAAAAATAGAATAATTGAATGATTTTTAACCACCCCCTAGCTTTGATATGGCTAAAATACAATAAAATAAAATTCTGTCCTCATCTATTTACTCTCATGTCATTCCAAACCTACATGATTTTAATTCTTCTGGGGAACACAGAAAATATTTCGAACAATGTTTTGGAAACCAAACAGTTGTGGTTACCATTGTTTTCCATTTAATGGACAAAAACTAAACACTGAGACATTTGTCAAAATATCTTATTTTATATTCCACAGAGTTAAGAAAGTCATACAAGTTTGGAATGACATTAGGATGAATAAATGCTAACAGAATTTAAATTTTGGGGTCAAATGTATCTTTGTCATATAATTCCAATGAAGTCTGTGTGGGGATAAATACCTATGCATTTGTGCATATTAAAAAAAAAAAAAACATTTTTAGGGTATTGACTGTGTTTGTGATAGGAAGAATTGGCAAACCTGCATTTTGTTTTTTTGCTGTAACAAATATATAAATCCAATTTGAAGAACGCTTTTTATCAGCCCTGTTAAGGATCACAAAGTAAAGAATCTGAGCAGATAAGTCCCACAGTTTTGCGACTTATTTAACTAATCTGATGTATTTCAGATAAAACAAGAGGGCAGAAGGGTAAAAATAGCAAAATGGTTGCAGAAGTAAGAGGTATTTGGGATGTTAGCTGAAGAAAAAGTTTACATTTACATGCTAATGAATCATGCAAAGTGAAATCAAATAGAAAGTCAATTTTGGCGACTTTTTAACCTTCATCTTATTTTTTGGGAGTTGGCCTGCTCGATATGCTCTGACAGAGCCACCTGTGATCATGATGTCATCAACACACTGACATAAAACTTCAGTTTGCTATATGACAACGCCCCCTGTATAAAAGCAGATCATTTTCCCCAGATGTCCGGTTTTTTTATTTATTTAATTATTTTTTGCAGCCTAAGCTTGGCTCTGAATGTTTAATGCGTCATATCAAAAGATGTCTGCTGTTGAATGAAAGGAGCATGTGACTTTGTCCTATGCATTTTTAATGCTGGTACATGTGAAAGAGAGCACATACTCCTGGGTGCTCGAATTGATCACAATCCACTCGCAGTCGCTCTAAAAATGGCTCTTGTCATCCTGATTGTCGGGCCGTGACTGATGCCATCTGAACAGCACCCTTATTTGTACCGCTGGAACAGCTTCTTTTTTTTATTTTTTGCTGTATACATCAGGCAGTATAAGACATTATTTTATGATGTTAACGTAGCTATTATTAATTGTAAACTGAAAGTATGTGATTTCAGATGGCAACATGAAACAGACCTCTGCGCCATTGAGTAATTGGAGTGGACAGCCCATAAAGAGCAGATCTAACGATGAAGATCAGAGTGATGATGATGATGAACCTCCAGGGAACAGACGAGCCAAAGTGAAGAGAGCGTAAGCTGCTGATCTGTTATTAAGTATACTGTATTGTATCAGACTTGCATAGTTAACGATTATGGTTTCTTGGGATAGTTCTCCCGAAAACAAATGTTTTGTCATTATTTATGCCATTCCAAATCCATTTGCTGTCATTTTTTTTCTATAGTGCACAGAAGAAGCCATTTTTGAATAATCGTTACACAACTCTTGCCATAAAATGACAGTACATAGTGACCAGAGGCTGTCAAACTACAAAAACTCTTAAAAAAAAAAAACACCAAAAATGTACATAATGGTAATCTGTGTGACCCTTCTTTTTTTATTATTATTATTACTTTTATTCACCATGAATGAGATAAATTCATAGTTACGGAATATTTCTGTTTCAAATAAATGCTGTTATTGTGATCTTTCTATTCATCAAAAAATCCTGAAAAACTTACAAAATCTGCGTGTGTGTGTTTTATATAATATAATATAATATGTTTTCAACATTAATGATAATAAGAAATGTTTCTTGAGCTCGAGTTTAGCATTTTAACATATTGAAACTGGCTTAATTGCTGCTGAAAAAATATTTTAATGTATTCAAATGAGTCATATCAAAATTAATACAATTATTTTAATATATTAAATATTTAAAAATGAGCTGTTACTGGAAATTACTAATATTTAACAATATTACTAACAGTATCCCAAACTTTTATTCCATCTTTTTGATATTTCTGTTCTAATTAATATTAGTAGATGGGGTTTGAACATCATGCGCTGAGTAAATAATGACAGAATGAAAGACTATGATTATGTAATGCAGTGCTGTTTAAATGGCTGATCTCTTCACAGTCATGAGCTGGATGTTGAGGAGCTTGCGGAGGTGCCGGTTGAGGAGGTGTGGGATGCCCTCGGTCTGAGACGGGGTCCACAGCCCAAGTAAGACCCCAGACAGAGGCTAGACAGCCCTTTAGTGTGTTGAAAACAATCAGGGCCTCCATTATCATCCCAATGTTTTTTGTCTTGGCAGGTTTGACAGTGTTGTGAAGCTGAAACAAGGCCAAGCTCCATACGCTGGCAGAAGGAGTGAGGAGAACAGAAAGCCTCCCGAGGAAAGCAAAAAAGCAGCCTGCAAAATCAACAAGCACATCTTCTTTACTGATGATGGACCACAAACCACAAAGCCAAAAATCAGCAAAGTCCTTCAAAAAGTAAGCTGTTTTTTGCTTCGTAGGCATTTCATTTTTGAAGCAATAATTCATCCATAAAATCCTCCCCAAAGTTTTGTTTTGTTGCATCAAAACAAGACAATTGCATCAGGTCAACCAAAGACTATTTTGAATGTTAGGGCTGCAGTGAGTAGATTAGATTTAATAGCTTTTGGGATGCAGTATTCTAATGAACACACTTGCCCACTTTTTAATTTTAAAAAGTAAAATATATTTATAAGTATGAACAAAATTAATTAAAACAGTGGCATTTAGCTTTAAGTATTTCTCACTGATTATTACAAGCACAGAAATTAAGTGCAATAAGTGCAAGGCCTATTGCTCAGAGCTGATCATTTTAACAAATATTTTTTAAAAAGTATCTGTTTTGTTTTTTTTTGCCTCTTGTTTACTTTAACATAAAATAAAGTGACTGTTTACATGAACACTTGCCAGAAATGGCTGATTAACATACACAGGAACATTACTTCGTTCAGATACACTACCATTTAAAATTGTTTTTGAAAGAAGTCTCTAATGCTCACTAAGGCCACATGTACTTGATACAAATACAGTAAAAACAGAAATATTGTGAAATATTATTACAATTTAAAGAACCTGTTTTCTATTTTAATATATTATCAAATGTAATTTATTCCTCTGATAGCAAAGCTGAATTTTAAGCGGTCATTACTACAGATTTCAATGGCACATGATCCTACAGAAATCATTCTAATATACTTTTTTGGTGCTAAAGAAATTATTTTTAACATTAATATCAATGTTAAAAGCAATTCTGCTGAATTTTGTGTAAACTGTGATTAATTTCCTCAGGAGTCGTTGAATATAAAGTAGAAAACAGCCTTTATTTGAAATAGAAATCTTTCATTATAAATGTCTCTACAGTCACTTATCATCAACTGAATGCATCCAAAGTGAATGTATTAATTTCTTTAAAAATATGTATTTATTTATTTATTTAAATTTTGTATAATTGTTATTTGTATCTCTGCTGCCAGATATGGCTTTTAGAGACTCTTCTGGAGGATGAAGTTCTCATTTTTAGAGTCCTCATGCTTAAGCTCCTCTGAACTACTAGGCGCTCAGATGAATGGTCTTCAACAGTGGTGCTTCAACTGAGCCATGAAATGCGTATGTTTGCATTGTTCCCTGAGGTTTTATTGACACATGGATTTTGTGGGCTTTCATGCAAGATGTATCATTCTAGTCGCCTTACTAAGGATCAGTCAAGCACAGTGTAAATTGTTAGAGGAGAATGGGGTAGAGAGTGGGCATAGAGCCTGCGGAAGCGGTGAGGCTGACACTTTATGCTGTCTGCACAGAGCTGCTTCATCTACCCCCACCCCATCACAGCGCTGTCACGCAGCACCTGCTTACTGCACGCTGTCAGCCGCTCGAACCTCCAGTCTCACCCCTGACACTAACACACACGTTCCCAGCTGTCAAACACACACAGGACAGGTTCAAACGCTTGCTCTTCATCACTGCCATGTCGAATATTCAAGAAGAAAAGAGACGAATCGTTGTTTTCAACCCAGAGTATCTAGTCATCATATGGATGGACTTTTTCAAGGTGGATTTCTGAGATTAGTGCCAAACCCCCAGCAGCCAGCTTAGGTTTCATGTAAGGCTGGATTTTAGCCAGTGAAGAGACTAGACCAATTTACTGCAGCCCTCTAGAATTGATTTCTCTGTAGCACAAATTGATCCGGTAGAGGTTGAAAACTTTACTGCATCAGACATTATCACTAGTATCTTTTCAGACTGGATGCCTAAACAAGACTTTGTTGGGGCTTCCTTTATCACATTGAGGCCTGCAGTTCTGTTGCTCTTAGCTGTGCTTGCGAAGGCTGTGTTTTCTGTTTAATGCTAGGGACCCATCAGATTAAATGATATAGGTTTTATTGTAATGTAAGAAGCTTATGTCTTCCACTTTTATACTTGGACTAATTTACTACATTGATGAAAACACCTTTGGTGGAGATAAAGCAGTAAAATAAATAAATAAATTCCAAGGACCCCAAATATGAGGATCTGAGGAACTCAGAGGTTGCTTCTTTGGTTGAGGTTGATCTGAGGTTCCCTGTTGTTGTGTTTTTTGTTTTTATTATTATTATTTAATTTAATTTATTTATTTAGAAATTAAGGCTTTTATTCAGCGAGGACACCACAATGAATTGATTAAATGTCGGTAAAGATTTTTACATAGTTACAAAAGATTTCTATTTCAAATAAAAGTTGTGCTTTTGAACTTTGTTCATATTGGAAAATGGTTTCCACAAAAATATTAAGCAGCACAATTGTTTTCAACATTGAAAATGATAAGAAATGTATCTTGAACAAATTAGAATGATTTCTGAAGGATCATGTGACACTGGAGCAATGACTGCTGAAAATTCAGCTTTCTGTTGGAATAAATTACATTTTAAAATAATTAAATAGAAAACGGCTTTAAATGGTAACAATATTTCACAATATTACTTGGGTTTTTTTATCAAATAAAAGCAGCCTTAGTGAGCATAAGAGACTAAATATAAAAAAATATATATAAACATTAAATATTTTAACTTTTGATCATTTGTAATATGTTAACAGTGTTGAATGTTTTTTTTCTCTAAATATTAGAATATAAAATAATAATTTCTGTTTGGGTTATAATTGATTTGCATAACCCTTTTAATGATAAATGTTGTTCCAAAGCAGCTTTACAGACTGTGGTGTGCACTATTTAGGTTTGTTCCTTCCTATACAAGCCGTATATTCTCTCATACCCTCACAGGTCCAGAGTTTCCTTCAGCAGGTTCAGACTGATGCTGACTCTGAGGAGGCGACTCCAGCCTCCATGCCTGAAGCCCTGACTGAGCCATGTGAGAGAGCAGAAGATGGAAGTCTACCTACACGAAAGGAAGACGAGGAAAAAACTGATGAAACAGAGTGTGAGAAGACTCTTCAGCTCAGCATAAGATGTGAAAAAAGTGAGAAACTTCAGCAGAACATTCAGCCGGAGCCAGAAGAAAGACAGGACAGCGATTCAGATCCTCGTGGAGAGCTGCAGCCCTTAGACGTCCCTGACTTCTTACTCCCTGATGCTCCTGAGGACGCTGAGGGAGGTCAGCATTTAGCGCCCTGCTTTTACATGATACAAATGAGATAATCACAGTCTGTATAATATACAAGCCAACCATTAACACAGTTAGGCTTCTCATTTGCCGTTCAAAGCAATTCGACATAATCATACTGTTGCCTTTCCCAGCAGAGAGCGTGCAAGCCTCTAAAAAGAACAAGAGAAGGAACCGGAAAAGGAGAAAGGATGTGGAGATGCCACCTGAGATTGCAGCAGAACCTGAGCTGGCCAAGTACTGGGCACAACGCTACCGACTGTTTTCCAGGTTCGATGAGGGCATCAAACTGGATCATGGTGAGTCAGCACAAAGCCACTGTCTTCATTTTAGACAATTCATTAATTCATTGCATTTATTCAATTAGCAGATGCTTTTATCCAAAGCAACTTCAATGCTGCAGCCTCAGGGACATTAAGTTTTAAACAGGGGAAGATTACAAAGATAGACAACCTATTGAACTAGAAATTAATTATTCTTCATAAATATGGCTGATATAGATAAAAATGTATTGTATTTCAACCATTTTTAGTCTTTTGATTGTTTTATAACCACAATTTAAATCAAAGCCATTGTGGCATAACAGATTAAAAATGTTAGACCTAACACACAGTTAAAGGGATAGTTCACCCAAAAATGAAAATTCTGTCATTAATTACTTTCCCTCATGTCGTTCCAAACCCGTAAGACCTTCGTTCATCTTCGGAACACAAATTAAGATATTTTTGATAAAATCTGAGAGCTCTCAGACCCTGCATAGACAGCAACGCAACTGTAATGTTCCCAAGTCCAGAAACGTAGTAAGGACATCTGTAAAACAGTCCATGTGATATCAGTGGCTCAACTTCAATTTTGCAAAGCTACGAGAATACTTTTTGAACTTTATTCAACAATTAGTCTCCTCCGCATTACCCTGGTGCCATTTTTCGAGAGTATCAGTTCGTATGCTGTTCTGTGTCAGCTGCGTCATGCCGGATCTGTTTCCTACATTGTTGTGATTTTATCTGAACGAAAACCGCGTATCCGTGCTTAACAACTACCTTACTAACTATTAATAAGCAGTGAATTAGGAGTATATTGATGGTGAGATTTGGACCTTAAAATAAAGTGTGACCAAATATTTAAACATTTTCATGCAAATGTGCACCAATACAACAATGCCAGATATACAGCATAGGCATAAAAACATAGAAATAAACATTTTAATAGATAAAAATATGCCCTGCAGAGATTTTGGTGAACACTTCTTAATGATGATGCAAATGAATTGAGTTATGAATAGATTAATTGAAATGATTTGCAGCAAACCCCCTAATACTGAAGTTTAAATCTGTTTAAAGACATTTAAAGACATGAGAATAGAAGGGGTCAAATAAAAAGCACATTGATATTTTATATTGCCAAATAAAATTGCAAATATATTACAAGTATTTAATATATTGCCCAGCCCTAATTCTTCTCAGTGTCAGTTTTATACCGATAATGTGATGAGTGAACAGGGACATTCAGCAAAAAAAAAAAGCTAGAGCAGGTTTTGACTTGCACTTTGGGAATTAATAGGATGATGAAACAGACCAAATAGCTATTTGGATATACATAAACCAATAGCCCGCATAGCCTTTGTAAGTGACATTACTGGCAAATGAAAGTCATGAATTTTTTTTTCTTTTTGGAATAACGTGCACCAATGAATCATTCACGGTAAAACCAGTGACTTTAAATAACAAAAAGAGGGACCCTCTGAGAACTGAGGGACAGAGAATGATGTCAGTGTGAGGTTGTAGCAGCTGAAGGTGTGGGCTGTCTGACTGCGCTGGCTCTGTCTGCAGTGTGTGTGCTGACGCTAGACACGGAGCCCCTCATGCCTCCTGCGTCAGACCAGAGAAAAAGGGAGGGAGACAGTGAGCGAGTGAGAGCCAGAGAGCAGGCAGCTTTTAGAGCGCTCAGGAGAGCACTCTTTTCTTTCCCCGTGCTACACTTTACACAAATACAGTGCTCAGCCTCAGAGGACAACCTTTAGCTCTGGTGCTTTACCTGTGTTATCCTCTCCACTGCTGCCTGCAAACTGGGTCACTCTCTCAGTGGACACAGTGTATTAAACTGAACGTAAACCTGCTTTTCGCTTGTCTAATTTTATCTTGTTAAAGGAATTTAATTTGCTGCATATTCTTTTATACTTTTTACCATTTGGTCTTTTGACCATTTATTCTTTATTCTTTTTATTGAAGAAAGAACCAGAGATGATGGTGTAAAAGGAAATGTGACCACGTGAATTTTAGCACCAAGGCTCAATGTGTAGAGCACATGGATTTTTAAAAGTAGCAGCATTGCATAAGAAAAGAAGACATGTTTTCATAGATTAGATTTGTATCTTTAAGTGTAATTTTTATTTTTTGTGAACTTGATGCGGAATATAAAAGGAAAAGATCTGCCAGTACAGTAAGACATACAATTATGAATTAATAAATTAATCTTGTGTTGAAGATATATTCTCTGAAGATGTATTTTCTGAAGTCTTAAAGGGATAGTTTACCCAAAAATTAAAATTCTGTCTTTAATTACTCACCCTCATGTCATTCTAAACTCGTAAGACCTTTGTTCATCTTCGGAACAGAAATATATTTTTGATGAAATCCGAGAGCTTTCTGACCCTGCAACTGACACGTTCAAGACCCAGAAAGGTAGTAAGGACATTGTTAAAATAGTCCATGTGACATCAGTGGTTCAACCTTAATGTTATGAAGCTACGAGAATACTTTGTGTGCGTTGTGGTACTCTCATGAAGTCGAAGACTGACACAGAAGAGAAGAAATGATTGAATATTGAAAGTCGTTATTTTTGTTTTCTTCGCACACAACAAGTATTTTCATAGCTTCTTAAAATTCTAGTTGAACCACTGATGCCACATGGACTATTTTAACGATGTCCTTACTACCTTTCTGGGCCTTGAACATGATAGTTGCGTTGCTGTCTGTACAGTCCCTCCAGGATTCTGCGATTGCTAAATTTATCGCAAAATCAAGCAAACTCTGCAAATTTTCAAAATTGCCGCGTATTTTTGGGCTTAGACGTGTCCCTTGACATCATTGCAACACGCATTCAGTCAAAGAAAGGTTGTTTCTCAGTTCCAAAAATGAAATGAACAGCCTTGCGTTCTCATCATGACTGATTTACAAGAGCTACATTAAACAAACGAACCGAAAGCAGAGCTACACTGCGCAGACCGTTTATCTGCTCGGGCCGGAGCCACCGGCTGATCTCGATCACGCGACACCGATATTCACAGCGCTAGGAGATACAGTGAAGAAAGTAGTCCAATTCGCCACAGAATCAATAACATCTCTGTGAAATCTTGTGAGAAGCATTCAAATTCGACGCATGAATTCTGTTAAAGCTACAGATATCAATTTTTTCAATCAATTCACACAATTTTTCCTAGCACTTCAAAGCTGTAAGTATTACCGAATTTGAAAGTTATTTTTAATGTGATTACATTATTTGTTCATCCTTCATAGGTTGCCCCCATTTATAAAACTAACCCTGATGGCACACATACATCTCGCAGACATCTATTTGACGTCTGCATTTACATCTGCAAGACGTATTTTTTAGAGTGTTTGCTCATCTGCAATACGTCTATTGGACGTTTCCTATCAGATGTCAAATAGACGTATATTAGATGTCTTTAAGATGTTTATGATTTAGAATGTATGTAAAACTGACGTCTTAAAGACGTCTGTCAGATGTTTGTACACCGCAGATGCTTTCCAGATCAAGAGATCTTTAACAGACATCTTGCAGACGTACGTGCTAAAAGTTTTATAATGTAGGAAAGCAAACACTTATTTAAAAATAAAAGAAGACATTAAATTACCACTAGTATACATGGCTGCAGAGTACTTATAGGCTTATTAGCCATTTCCACTCCCTAATATATCTTTTTTTGTATTTATTAAATTATATTTAGACATTATGAATGACCGTAATAAAAGTTAATTTTATTTTCATCTCTACTACCCAGACAGCACAAGTACATATGTAAGATGTCTACTAAAGATCTGGGAAACATCTGCTGTGTAATCTGATAAACGTCTCAGAAGCAGTTTTGCATAAATATCTATTTGACATCTGACAGGAAACGTCTTAAGAGACGTATTGCAGATGAGCAAACACTCTAAAAAATACATCTTGCAGATGTAAATGCAGACATCAAATATACATCTCTGAGATGTACATGTGCGATTAGGGTGAGTGCTTTACTGTCAGGTGCTGGTGACCCTTCTGTAGAACTTAATGGCACTGGTGCTGGTGTCCTCAAATGTTAGTCTGGAGCCCTACAATGGTTTTCGAAGTCAGAAAAGTCATAACAATGTTAGAAGAATGTGGTCTGTGGTATATTTTCTCTGCAAAACAATAAGAAATGCTGCAAATTTTTGAGAAAAGCTGCAGCAAAAACAGTCATTTTAGGCTGCAAAAATCAAAACAAAGTCCTGCAAAATCCTGGAGGGACAGAGAGCTTTCGGAATTCATCAAAACTATCTTAATTTGTGTTCCGGAAGGTCTTTCGGGTTTGGAACGACATGTGGGTGAATAATTAATGACAGAATCTTCATTTTTTGAGTGAACTATCCCTTTAATATGTTGTGCAGGGTTGCTTCTCAGGTTCATTTATCTTATTTAAATTTTTCACATATTTTAACTGGACAGTAGACACAAATATTCATTACAAATATGATTTTGGTAGTGTAGCTTTTATAAAATATATATATATTTTTGTATCATTTATCAGTGCCTTGAAACCACCTGCAACACCGCAGCATTGTGATGGTGACTGCTCAAGAACCACTAACATTCTTTTCCAGAAAATGTCAAATATTTTTAGTTTTTATGTTAAAAATTTTCTTCCTGTGAAGTCAGTCACATTCCTTGTTAAATTGTATTACATAATAACCGTAGTATTGGGTTAGGATTTAGTTTTTAATAGGGCTGGTCTTGGGAAAGATGCATTTTAATCAGCACCAAATGTCAAACGGTTTTCCTTGTGGTACCATGAAAGATCCCGTTATTTGGGATTAGAAAAACTCTCCTCATGGACAGCAGATTTTTGAATTCTCCAAAGTACCATGACTAATGTGTTTTTATACGTCTCTCTCACTTTCGGATCATAACTCTTTCACTAAGCATTTAGAATTCTCTTTGAAAGTGAGATCAGAGCCTCGTATCTATTCTCTTATTCATGTCAACAGAGGCAGTAGCCCATAGCCACAGTGAGCCTCTTTTCCTTCAGCACTGCCTGATTGGACAGAGGAGAGCGAGGGGTAGATCAAGAGCGTGGGCTGGATTGTGTATCTCCTGCACCCCCACCATAAAGACGAGGGGGATTACCTCAGGGCTACAGAGATGCAAACCAACTCTTTTTACTACTGTGATACCCACTGGGAGGAACCAAACAACAAACACCGCTATGACTGCAACATTATGCCAGTCAAGACGCAGACTTTTAAATGGAATGAGGAAATTTTGAGTGATTTTTATCAGCATGTGACCCCTCTAAAGGGCACTGGCATGCATTACCACTTCAGAGACAGGAGAGATTAAAGATTCCAAGTCAACATGAAATGGCATTCAGAAGACATTTTACTCTGTTATGTGACATGTCTATGCAGAACAGGATGTTGAACAAAAAAGTTTGGTTATCCAACACTAACTAGTAGTCTGGAACCAAAAAGGAAAGGAAAACATACTTGTTCTAGTAAATTGTGCTTAATGTAACCAGGAATGTGACTTAAAGTAAATGGGGTAATTTCCGTTTTCTGAGTCTTATGGGAATCCGTCTAGCCACAGTTGATTTTAATCTTTCATTACTTAATGTACTTTTTAATTGGAAAAACTAGGGGGGAAAAGTCTATTGTCATTCACTTTTAGATGACAACAACTGTAATGTACACACAGTTCCTATAGAAAACTACATTTGCTTTATACCAGTTTAATTCCAACTTGGGGGAAGTATATATAATTTTAATTTATACTTATTAGTTATTTTAGGTAGGACACTTAAAGCATGAATATAGGCATATTATTCCATATTGCAGTTGAGTAAATGCAATACAGTAAATATGTCAAAGATCAAGGTGAATTAATTAATTTATAAATGAATAATCATGTATATAAAAGCAATCTAGTAATTTACATCATCAAAACAATTCTCACAAATGTTAATGTCAGTAGTGTTAACCATATAAAAAGCATTTTAAATGTCTTTTTCTTCTTCTTCTTCTTCTTCTTCTTCTTATTATTATTCATTTTGACCTTGAATTATATGTGAAAGGAGATACTTTAATCAATATAGCATGGTAGGTTTAATTTCAGTTTTTAAACATTTTCAGATGGAAATGTCACTGCAATTATAAAATGACACCAATACAATTATTTGTTATTAGTGTTGACAGTATGTTTTTCTGTAAGATGTAGTCCTTTTTTTTTTGAGCGAGCTTGTTATGCAAATTTAAGGTACCACTTATGGTATATGTGCTTAGAAAAGCAAGTTCTCTTTACTTGGGGGCACCTGTACTTGATGGGCTCTTGGTGCCACCCGCTGTCCGGACCTCACTCTGTAAACGGGAAGTGCTGAACGTGGTTGCTCCAGACCAGTGATTGTTACTTTAGCAGGTGTTCTATTCTCAGTGGAGAGAGAAATACGAGAGGCGGAAAAACAGAGATGCGTTTGTAGAAGCTAAAAGCAGATGGTGTTGGTCTCCACTGAATCAGAGGAGGACATGCTCTGTTAAACTCCACTCTCTCTGTGCTCTCTGACTGCTTCTGCCTCAGCTCTCTCTCACAGATACATGCAACACCCTAAAAACATGAAGATGCAGTATCTGAGGCCATGTTTTAAAGTGGCACAGCTTTCAAGAATGATGAACTGCTTGGAGATACAGAGGGAGTCTGCTTTAAGGTCATCATATATTGAAAGCATTGAATGGCTTGTACACCTTCTCCTAGAAAGATATGGTTTTCTGGCATCACATGATGAATTAGCCAAATTTTTTAAAAAAAGATCATCCTTTTGTCACCTGAGGCTCCTCTTCCTATATATTTAGAGAGGGGAGACAAGCAGAGCCAAGCTTCAGCTCTTCAAATAGAAAATGAAAACTGCAGACTCCCTCTGGTGGACAAAGTGTCAAAAATCTACCACATTTGTAATAAAAATGTGCATTTAGGTTTAACTAGAATTAAATACTCTGCTAATCTTAATTATTTGTTTGGGAAGGAAAAATTCATGAACTGATAAAAGCCTTTTGCTTCTAATTGAAATTGTGATGTGCATGTGACTCTGTTCTGTCCACAGAGGGCTGGTTCTCAGTGACTCCTGAGAAGATAGCAGAGCACATTGCTCTGAGAGTGCAGGACAGCTTCAGCACGGAGCTCATTATCGATGCCTTCTGTGGTGTGGGTGGCAATGCCATTCAGTTTGCCCTCACTGGGAAAAGAGGTACAGTTGCATTTCATACCACCATGCCAACACAGTCCTACCATGCTAACACCAATGTGTTGGTTTCCATTGTCTTGAGAAACCATCAGAAATTTGTATTTGATTTGATTTTATTTGTAATTAATTTATTTATCTATTTTAGCATTTGAGATTGATAATATAGTATTGTTGTTAAAAAAACAAACAAACATGTTTCTATGTTCACTCATTTTTTTTCTCAGTCTAATAATTTATTCGCACATTATATATTCATACATTCGATGTAAAAATGCATTAAAAATGCCAACCACAAATATAATGTTTTTCATTTATGAATTAAAATTAATTTAGATTTTTTTGGATTGTTTTTGTAATTCATAATATTTAGAAATATTCACAATGTATACAACTATAAATATTAAAAAAACGTATCTTCTGCTTGCCAAGGCTGCATTTATTTGATCAAAAATACAGTAAAAGGGATATTATGCGATATTACAATTTAAAATAAGTTTCTATTTTTATATATTTTTTTATGTATTCTTTTGATGGCAAAGCTGAATTTTCAGCAGCTATTACAGTCTTAAGTGGCATATGATCCTTCAGAAAGTATTCTAATATGTTTAAAACAGTTGCGCTGCTTAATATTTTTTAGTAAATATTTTTATTTTATATATTTTTTTTCCAGGATACTTTGATGAATAGAAAGTTAAAACCATTTATTTAAAATCTATATTTTTTTGTAACACTATAAATGTCTTTACTGTTACTTTTGATACATTTAGTGGGTTCTTCCTCAATAAAAGTATTCATTTATTTTTTTATTGAAAAAAATCTCACTGACCCCAAATGTTTGACCAGTTGTGTATATTTACTCGCATGTATTCAAGGTGTAAAGTCAATATGTTAGTACTTGATGGTTATACCATATGAGAATCTTAAAGTCAATAAATACAACATTTCCTGAAAATTGTATAAAAAATGTTCAAAACCAACATGAATACAAAAAGAACAATACTGAACTTACTAGGTTTTTATTTGTTTTTCTTTATTGTGGCCACTCTTGTTTGTCATTGACCCTTTTGTTGTTTTTCTCCACCTGACATCCAGTGATCGCCATCGATATCGACCCCGTACGGCTGGCTCTGGCACAGCACAATGCAGAAGTGTACGGTGTGGCGCACCAGATAGAGTTTGTGCAGGGAGACTTCTTGCAGCTGGCTCCGCACCTGCGAGGAGACATGGTTTTCCTCAGTCCCCCGTGGGGAGGACCAGAGTACCTCAGTGCTGACGTCTTCAACATCAAGACCATGATGACTCCAGATGGATATCCTTTTAGTCTTACACTCTGTACTTTATTCTGGGCTGTGCCTCTTTCTTTTGAAATGAGGTTTTCATTAGAATTTGGAAGAGAAGGTTCAGATTTGTCCTTTTTCACATCACTCCTCCCCTTTGTGGAAGTTATGATATACTTTCTAATGTATGTGGTCAAGGTGCTTCAAACCACTTATTCCAACTTCCTTAACTATCTATACATTTGAAATTTTCAGGTTGTCAAAAATGATTTCGGACAATATTGTCTATTTTCTTCCTCGAAACGCAAACATGGAACAGGTAACACTTTTATTTATTTACATGAATACTTTATTTTTTGTTTTTTCATATTTAAACATTTTTATAATAGTTTTTTTTTATCATTTTTATAATTTCTTTTTTTCTTTTTTTTATGGTAACATAAAGACCCCATAAATGGCTCAAGGAACACAAAAATCAAAATAAAATTATTATTATTATCAAAAATAAACGATTATTTTTTTGTATTGATGCTAAAAGTTTATCAAAGTTTATCAAAAGTTACCCCCCCACCACACACTTGTAGAACCTAGTAAAAAAGTAATATATTTCAAATACATTTATTTCATACTAAGTATAGTTCAAATCTATTAACATATTTACTGACATATCGCTCGAGACTTACTGATATAAAAACTATTATTAAACTTTATTTGGCATTCTAATTGTGCACAATGCACATTTCTTAATATTAATTCTAAAATGTGGTTTAATGTTGCAATCGATGAGGATTGTATGATCTTTGAAAAATATCAGACTTTAAATGCAAGATGTTTAAAGTGTACCTGAAGTATACTTGCAATAGTTCCACTTTAGCACAATCAGATATACTTCAGTATATACTTTAGTTGGACTTCAGCACTACTTCTGCGCAATTAAACTATGTTAAGTACAAAATCGGTTGCTCCAATTTAGCACACTTGAAATATACCAGTTTAGTATACCAAAAGTACAGTTGCAGGCTATTTTTATTAAGCACGTAAATATGTAAATGTATTTACATGAAATAAATGTTTTTCAAATACATTAATTTTCACTAGAGGATGTACACTAGTGTATGGATGACTTGAGTGTTAGCATACATGGCCGTAAAGGCATCAAACTCTCATTTTAATTGGACAGGGCCTAGATGAAGTCATCTGATTTTTAATATTAGTCCACATGGCTGCTGTACACTTATTCTTAGCATTTATTATCAACTTATTATACATCTAGTTTCAGTTATCATTCATTGTGTCATATGTGTCAGGCAACACAAGCTAAACTTTGCTGAAATCTTACTCTTATTCAATCAGAAATGGAGTTATTTTCACAGAATGCACTATGTACGCCTGGGTTTAGTTTAGTGCATCTGATGTCTGTCAGTTGCAGGCAGCTGTATAATGATTTTTGAATTCTCTGAAAGGTCTTGTTGTCTGGTGCAGTGTGGTTGCACCTTTTGAAACCACACTACTTTCCGGAGCATTCTGTGTTTGACTGTAGCAAATTTTTAGTAATCTAAATCTAAAGTAAATACATCATTACCTTTTGCTCATAACTGCTTGTATGGTTAAATACTGTGTATTAGTGTGACTTTCTTGCGATTGAATTCAACAACAACTTTCCCTAAACCAAGATACTGTGTTTATATGATACTGACATGTTGATATTGGCAACTAATGACCACGTCGTCTGTGATGGTATCTCACACCTGCTCTGCCTCTTTTTTTTTTTCTTTTCTTTTTTTTCTTTTCCCCTTCCTCTTTCTCTTCTTTCACTCTGTGCAGATCGCGTCGCTCGCCGGCCCAGGTGGGAAGGTGGAAGTGGAGCAGAACTTTCTGAACAACAAACTGAAAACGATAACTGCATACTTTGGCAACTTAATTAAGTCAAAAACATAAAACTTTTAAGACCTTTGACAGGCATTTATGTTAGCTGTACTTACTGCACTTAAATTGTACTGGTACACCTTATCTGTTTTGTAAAGCCATTGATGATGAATTTGACATAAAATGTACATTTTATGTGTTTTTGTGATGCTGCTAGTATAATGTTTATTTTAACTTGGATCTGTTTTTTCCCCCAGTGTTATTTACCTATTAAAGTTGATTTGAAGAAACAAAGGAAGTTTTAAAATTCTAAAAAAAAATCTATCTATCTATCTGTCTGTCTGTCTCACAGTGCTGTATAATGTCTGTATCGAAAAAAATATTTGAAGTTATTATATTTAGAAATATTTTAATATTGATTACTCGTTTATATACATGTATTTCTAACTATTCCGCAGGTTTTACAAACGTCTATTAAATTTGTCACAACCGTGAATGTAATGAAAGCGTAGGCTATGTTCCTACCATCATGTGAGATTATACCGATATACTTTTCCCCCAAATACCACAGAGTTGACACTTGACAAGCGTAATGGCACTGCGGTTTTATGCAAACAAATAAAACCGAACTCTAATCAACATGGTAAATACTGTACCAGGAAGTCGAAAGAGCAGTAAAAGCAGCAGGCGTCCAGTCTCAGGTTCCTCATTCTGTGTTTGTGTGCGTGTCGCGTCAATGAGAGGAACAGCGCGCGCACTCGACGCTTATTTCGCTCAGAAACTTTTCCTTTTAAATGAGAGTTAACCACTTTTTCTGACATTTGACAGGTAGGTAGACTTCTTATCTGTTTTAAATGATTTCTTATAGTCTGTTGTAATGGTGTTAAAGTACATGTCAGTAATGTACCGTTTACTTGCATATGTATCAATGTCAACAAAGTTTTCCTCCGTATATTTGCCATTCTTTCTAATATAGACATGTTTCAATTTTGATTCAACGCTATGTGAATGTGTTGTGATGGAAACTCCCAGCTGCCAAAATAGAAAAAGCCGGTTAGCCTTGAATCATTTCCCTACTAAGTTATAGACTGGCTATAAAATCTGAATAATTATTAACTCACGATTTTTACATGATCGCTTTAATTTCTCGGAGTGAGTTTTAGAAAGATCACGCACAACGTTACAAATCACATTTCCCACTGGAAAAGAAATCACTAATGAGATCTCCTTAATATCGCAATCGTCTTTCCTCAACTGCAAAAAGTCCGATTTGTCTCTAAAGAAAAAGACTTTAGTAGTAGTCTCCTAGAGTTTCAGACAGGATCTCCAAAATGTCTCAAACTGCTCAGATTTTATGAGATTTTAATTTTAAGAGTTATCTCTCATTTGAGTATATTTTTATTTCTCCTAAGGAATTTTAGGGGGGAAAAACAGCAACAAAGTTGATAGTAAAATTAAACATTGTTGGGAAATATATGTTGTCATCATTAGACTTAACTGTTAAAATTACATTAGGACAACGCTGTTTTTCTTTCAAATATTGCATTTTCCATTTTACAGTTTGTGTCTTGCATGAAAATAACATGTACAATATATCAACTTTCCTTAAAGGTCAGCAGTCTTCTCAGGACATGCTTCCCATTTTATTTTTAGCTAAAGATGCTGAGTTTTTACACCATGACACTTGACCCGAGTTGTTGAAGAGACACCCTTTTCCATTTTTGTTCTCAGAAATTAGGCCTGTTCACTTTCTGTCCTTCCTCCAGCCTCAAATTTCTGTATCTGCAGGCTACAAAAACCAGAGATAAATAGCCTAGATTAGGTTTCGTCATTCAACAAGATAATCACAAGGCACATATAGCATTCTCATACAAACAGACTAGAGACTGACACTCAGAAGTAGTTGAGAGGTCTTTTGTGTGTCTCTGTCTTTCCTGTCTTACTGAACGCCCTAGAGACGCCGGTCAGAGGAGGAAGTGTGCAGCCCCAGTGGCCTGCTTGCGCTCACATTAATCTAGCATTATAGCCTTGTTAGTTTCCTGCTGACATTTAAAAATACTGCCACATCAGTAGAGTCCAGGATGGCCACATACACCATTTCAGCCTGGTGTTGTTTAGCCATTTAACCAACTTTAATAACATTTCACCTTCAGGACAATGGAGGGCACTTTTTAACATCTCTTTCTTCAGGGTTGTAGGCTAAATATAACCAGAACCATGTCTATTGCTTTGGGAGATATGGAATTATCTGTTGTGGAATTTGTTGAGATATGTTATCCAGGTACTCAGACTTATTCATGGCTATTAAAACTTTTTTTTTTTTGGCTACTTTGGGAACTGACTACTTTGGTCAAATGGCAACAGTGTTAAACATTTCCTGAAATACCAAAGGATGTGGAAAGAATTGGCAAACAAGCTTGTCAGAATTTCCCAGAAGGAGGGCAACGATAGGTCAAAATATGGGATGTAGTTTTGTTTTTAATTAAATGACATTTTTAAAACAAGTTTTGGGTTCATTTTAGAACTTCACTTTGCCATCTGTCTGTCTATTTTTATATCTGTTTTTAATTGTTGTTCAAATTCTAACCTTGTAGAAAAGGAAATGAAGTAATTCAGCGTTTGCTGCTCATTTATTTAAAGGCCTTTGCCCAAGAGATTCACGGTACATGCATTTCCTCTTCATAGTCATGCTGTTGTTGCTTTGGTAAAGCTGATATCCAGCATTTATGGCTCCTACAATGAACCTGATTTTAAGAGAAAATGATTACTTCTCCCCAATACTCAGCTGTAAGAATAAGCAAAGGATATATTTTCAGCAGGGGAATTCCTTGGTTTCTTCCTTATGAAACTCTAACCTTAAATAGCTCTGCACCATCTTGGCAGATGGTTTATATTACCAGGGCATTGCTTTGATGTGTTCACCTGACCTTCCAGTAGGTTTTCCAAGCTACAAGTGTTCCTTATAACATGTTGAGAGGGTGTGTTATTATTTTGAGGGCATATTGTTATTCATATGATGCCTCTTAAAGTGTACTGGCGATCTTATACAGAGTGACTCGATGCTTCTCAGCTGACCTACTTGGATAAGCACACGTCAAAAAGAGTTCTTTATGACTTAGTTGGTATAGGTACCACAGGAATTGCACTGTGTTTTTTGTTGACTTTCATTTTAGTTCAAAGACTAAAACTATAGCTTTTAATTGTTTTTAACAGATCAATTTAATGTTTGACATGAAACTGTATTCATCATGAAATATGGCTTTTAAACACATTTTTTAAAGTTATTTTCCACTCCCCAAATGTTTAATGTCATAAATAATAATACTGTATTATTATTATTCATATTAGATATTTAATCATGTATATTAAAGAAATGTAAACATATATTTAATATTCATAATATGTTTTCATTTAATTGTAGTATGATTTTTTATTTATTTAGAAATATTATTAAATATTTAAATAAAATAATTTTTGATGTTGTATCTGCCATGTAAAAGCAATATCCTTGATATCTGTGTTCAGGGAAAGAGTATGGGTCTGGAATCTTCTCTGCATCATTTGTATCAATTTTAGTTTTCTATAAGCAGTGACATGTAAAATTGTGTAAGTCTTATTGCATAGGTATTACTATGTAATGCACTGTAGAGTTAATTTGAGGTAATAGTATCATAAAATATTTCATGGTTGTGGTTTGTTTTGATTTAATTCCAGTTTCTGTTCATATTTCAGTAACTGACAATGGTTAACCTTCTTCTTGCAGGAAACATGGGTTGTAAAAAATCCAAGTTGGATGGTGACCAAAATGGAGGTGTGCTTGAAGGAAACAAACACCAGCCAGTACGTACTGACCTAACTGTATATGTGAGAGATCCAACCTCCTATAAGCCTCATATAGTAAGTAGTGAGTAGTGATGGGGTGATGTGATGTTTTGACTTTCATAGACTCTAAAGAGAAGGGGTTTGAATACTTTTAAAACGTTTTCATGATTATATCATGATTATATGAAATGGTTTATTTCACAGAATAATCAGAGCCCCGGGCTCCTGCCTGGTCAGGTGTTCCAAAAAATGGAAGGTAGATCTGATGAGCATTATTCCACATTCTTATGCTTTTGTAGCTTTGAAACTTTTTTTGGTAAAATTTTTATATATTTATGTTTATACAGAAAAGGAAAAAATAGCCATTGCTTTGTATCCGTATGACGCCATTCATGCTGAGGATCTGGGCTTTAAAAAAGGAGAGAAGTTAAAGATTCTTGAAGAGTAAGTAAATGTCATCATCTAGAATTTTTCTTTGCATGTTATCATGTTGTTGTTGCTGCTGTATGTGAAGTGTGATATTTTTTTCCAGGCATGGAGAGTGGTGGAAGGCAAAGTCTTTGACCTCAAGAAAGGAAGGATTCATTCCTTCAAACTATGTTGCAGAAGCAGACACTATAGAGACAGAAGAGTGAGTGCTGCTCAATATGATGAATTACTATACACGTGTAACTATATATGTGTGTGTATATATATATATATATATATATATATATATATATATTTTTTTTTTTTTTTATCTTGGTATATTTTGATTAACCATGCACACAATTTAGATGGTTCTTCAAAGATATCGCACGGAAAGATGCAGAGAGACAGCTGCTGGCACCTGCTAACAAACCTGGGTCTTACCTCATACGGGAAAGTGAAACCTCAAAAGGTGCACACAGTTTACTGTCTACTAGTGTCTTTTGTGGTAATATAACTTTGTGGTGTAACATATTCTGCTTTGTTGTGAACAGGAAGTTATTCACTGTCAATCAGAGATGTGGACGCTCAGGGGCTGGATGTTGTTAAACATTATAAAATCAGATCTCTGGATAATGGTGGCTACTACATCTCTCCAAAAATCACATTCAATGACATCAACAGCATGATAAAACATTACCACAGTAAGTTCCAATGATGCTAAAAAATAAATCATAATACACTTTATAGCTGCATAAATAAAATGTGTGCTTTAATATTAAATGTTTAATTTATTTATTAATGTATAAATAAATATTAATGCATTTATAAATGTATTGTTATATGATTTTTATTATATATATATATATATATATATATATATATATAT
>NW_015505184.1:3553840-3615828 GCF_001515645.1 Sinocyclocheilus grahami
TGACATCAACAGCATGATAAAACATTACCACAGTAAGTTCCAATGATGCTAAAAAATAAATCATAATACACTTTATAGCTGCATAAATAAAATGTGTGCTTTAATATTAAATGTTTAATTTATTTATTAATGTATAAATAAATATTAATGCATTTATAAATGTATTGTTATATGATTTTTATTATATATATATATATATATATATATATATATATATGTGTGTGTGTGTGTGTGTGTGTGTGTATTATATATTACATATTAATTAAACATAGTTTGCTAAAATAAGAAGGATGTGCATCATTTTGTCACAGAACAACCAGACGGATTGTGTCGAAAACTAGAGAAACCATGTGAGAAGCCAAAAGCACAGAAGCCTTGGGACAAAGATGCATGGGAAATCTCTAAAGAATCCATAAAGATGGTGAAGAAGCTCGGAGCAGGACAGTTTGGAGAGGTGTGGATGGGTGAGTTAAGGAAATGAAGCCTTTCAGCCTGTCAATGATTTACAAAAGATCTGGAATTCGCCTGAAGTCACAAACATGCATTTAGCCATGGAGTGTTTCCTTCATCAGAAGTCGATTACACGTTCAGCTTTGCTAAACTACAGAAAAGTGTTGCTCTCTTCTTTATGGTCTTGTTATTCAAATTCTCTCAGTCTCTAAGATTCCCCAAGCGCTTGATCAAAAAGAAAACTGCGTTTTATGTGCTCTTCAGTGGGCTTAGAAGTGACATCCTTCAGTGTTTGTATCCATTAATCGACCTTCTTTGAACATGTGTAGGCTTATTGTTACTATCTAATTCTTTGAGCCATAAAAGCTTTGACAACTTGCATTCAAATCTCGAGTCTTCCTGCTGTGGCTTCTGGCTGGCATGAATGGCTCCCTTATAGCTCAGACTGATAGTACACAGAGACCCGGCACAAACGCGACTCTTATCAGTCAGATCTGAGGAGGAAACTGCTATGCAACTGACGCAGGATTTGCATTTGGATTTCGTTATTATTCATGTGCCTCTTTCCCTTTCAGCCGACATGATGAATTGCAGGAAGCGGTCTTCGCAAATATACAAATGGCTCTCGACCGCCCGTGGCCAAGATGTTTCCTTTGGCGCCCTGTGACCTTGTTGGCACAGCGTTGCCAGACCTTAAACACAACTATAAGTCCGTACGATGACAGAAACACACTCAACGGAAAGACTTCCTTCTGTTTGGTGTGCCCCACTTTGTTACGTCTCAACATTTTAGACAAACTATTAGATTTCAATGGCTAAGATGCACATTTGGGCATCACATGTCCAGATAATTCATATGAAAGTTGTCTGTAATTTTGAATGAACAGGGAAATGGCATTTAAGTGGAATAAGGGATGAGCACACGCAAACCACAGAGGTCAGTAACAGTCCTGGACATAGTGGCACTGTGTCATCACTTCTGAGAAATGTAGTTTATGGATAGCAGTGAGTTGCATAAGATCCTTGGTGAGAAAATGTGAGGATTCGGAGGAGTCGGTTCCTATAAAAGGTTTTTTAGGGCCAACTGACAGTTCCTATATCTATACTGATAAATTCTCTGTTGCATGGTTGCATTTCTCGCTAGGTTTCGTGTTAGACTCAGCCTTTAGTTTGTTGTTTTGTAGCTGGACTGCGACTGTGGCGTTGGAACAGGAAGTTTATTGAAAACCACAGAGAAGTGCACAGAACCATGGGTTTAATTGTGGTTTCTTTTTGTTCGCAGCCTACTATAATAACAGCACAAAAGTGGCGGTGAAAACGCTGAAGCCGGGCACAATGTCAGTGGAGGCTTTCCTAGAGGAGGCCAACCTGATGAAAACCTTACAGCACGACAGACTCGTGCGCCTCTATGCTGTCGTCACCAAAACTGAGCCCATCTACATCATCACTGAATTCATGGCAAATGGTACAAGAAGTACTGGTCACACTTTATTTTAAGGTCCAATTCCCACTATTAACAAACCATTAACTATTGCTTTTGCCTCAATAAACTCCTAATTTGCTGCTTAGTAATAGTTATTAAGGTAGTTGTTAAGTTTAGGTTTTACGTAGGATTTGGGGTGTAGAATATGGTAATGCAGAATATGTGCTTTATAAGTACTAAACAGCCAATATGTTAATAATATGCATGCTAGTAAGCAACTAGTTAATAGTGAGAATTGGTCCCTATACTGAAGTGTTAAGGAAATACTCTTTCAATGATTAAAAACTATGTGAGAGTTACAGTTGCAAGAAAATTGCGTTCTCAGTGACATTTATATAACGGTTTGTTTCTTCTTCTACAGGAAGCTTATTGGATTTCTTGAAAAGTGCAGCTGGCTGCAAAGTACAGTTACCGAAGCTAATAGATTTTTCTGCACAGGTAAAAAATATTGGTTCAAGACATGAATTAGCCTTCTCTTCTCTTAGCCCTCCATTTTCGTGTTTCTGGGGTAACTTTACGGGTTTTTGCGTCAGGAGGCTGACATCACTTTTTCCATTAGTTGAAGAAAAAGAGGAACCGATTCTTTTGTCTGCACGTATTTAAAAACAAAGAAAAATCAGTCAGTCAGTCATTTTCTCAGGAATTAAAAATCGTATTAGATTTACAAATCTAAGTTTAAGTTAGAATTTCTATATCTTGTGACAGCCATAATAATGCTGAGGTAACCAATGAAAAAAAAAAGGCTGGTTAAAGCATTATAGACATCATACAATATTTACAGTCATAACTGCTTCAAAAGACAATCCAAAAGACAAAAACTAAATCTAAGGAAGAAAATTTGTTTTCAGTGTGAGTCTTTAGGACTTTAAGATTGCCTAGAATCAGATTTCTGGTGAAACAGCATCAAATAGCAAAATTGCACATCCTGTTTTAGAGTGAAAGAGGATGCCAATGGGGAAGTGAGACACCATCATTTTCCCTTTGTTAAAGCAACTTTTACTCTGTTAAAATTATATGAGAAATGCGACTACACCCACTTCTGAAGTGGAAAAACCCCATGAACTGCTGATTTACTGTGATCTAGACTGTGATCCAAAGCTGCATTTATTTTATCAAAAATATTGTAAAATATTGTGAAATATTATTATAATTTCAAATAACTTTTTTTTTTATATATATATTTAAAAATGTAATTTATTCCTACAATGGCAAAGCTGAATTTTCAGCAGCCATTACTCCAGTCTTCAGTGTCACATGATCAGATCTAATATACTAATTTGTTGCCTTATTTCTTAATATTATCAATGTTGAAAACAGTTGTGCTGCTTACTATTTTTCTGAAAACTTTTTCAGGATTCTTCGATGAATAGAAAGTTCAAAAGAGGGCAGTTATTTGAAATATAAATCTTTTGTTACATTATAAACGTCTTTACTTTCATACACGTTCAATTTAATGTGTCAGTGTGCTCAATTTAAAAAAATCTTACTGACCCAAACTGAGTGTGTGTTTGTTTCTGTCAGTGATGCTGAGTTTTGTGTGTGTCTCTGCAGATAGCTGAAGGTATGGCCTACATTGAGAAGAAGAATTATATCCACCGAGACCTGAGGGCAGCTAATGTGCTGGTTTCAGATAGCCTGTTGTGCAAAATAGCTGATTTTGGCCTGGCCAGAGTGATTGAGGATGACCAATACACAGCCAGAGAAGGTGAGTGTGTGACACCTTTCAGTGCTTTAGCAGCATATTGAATGGACAAGTTATTTTCTACAGCATTACTATGTCAGACGCCTCTCCAGACTGTGCCTGCTGAGGCTGTTATATGCATACTGATATTGTGATAGTTTTCCTGCATCAGCAGACCTGACTGATCTGTGTGAATTTTGTGTGTTCTGTGTCTCAGGAGCAAAATTTCCTATCAAATGGACGGCACCCGAGGCCATCAACTACGGTTCTTTCACCATCAAATCCGATATGTGGTCCTTTGGGGTTCTCCTGTATGAGATTATAACATACGGGAAAAATCCGTATCCAGGTAATATAATTGAGATAATGGCACCTTGATTGCATTTCAGTTTAAATAAAGCATTCCAGTTTTATTTGGAGGTATCAGCATTACTCCAAGAGAAAGCTGCAATGGAGTGAAGATAACAAAACTGATTCTTTTGTCAGGACTTTATCGACATCTACTGGTCAAATTGTGTTTAAGAATTTAATACTTTTATTCAGCATAGATGTGTTAAATGAATAAAAAGTGATAGTAAAGGCTTATATTATTAGAAAAGATTTCTATTTTGAATAAACGCTGTTCTTTTCAACTTTTTATTCATCATAGAATCAAAGAAAAAAGTATCACAGGTTCCAAATAAATATTAAGCAGCACAACGGTTTCAACACTGATAATAAATCAGCATATTAGAATGATTTCTGAAAGATCATGTGAAACTGAAGACGGGAGTAATGGCTGATGAAAATTCAGCGCTGCGTCACAGAAATAAATTGTATTTTGAAAATTTCAATTGAAATAATATTTTGGCAATATTACAGTTTTTTTCTGTATTTTTAATCAAATAAATAAAGCCTTGATGATCATCAGAGCATCCTTAAAAAAACATGAAAAATCTTCCTGATCCCAAACTTTTGATCGGCAGTGTAAACCAAACTTTACAGTTTCACTTCTATATGTATTCTGAAGGTTTATGGAGAGGTTTGTTTATACATCATTCACCTGATCACATAACATTTTATGAAAATGTATACAAATGAGTGAATATTTACATATTTAAATGGATAATTTACCATTTGCATATTTAAACAAACAAAACAAAACTAGTAAAGTATGGTGATATCTACACTAGTCAACGTTTTAAAGGGGATCAAAACCTTTCATCAAAGTTGTCCTAAAACCTAAAACCATAATGCGTTCTTGTCTTAGGGCAACTTTTTTGATCCTCTTCAAATGTTGACTACTGTATTAGTTAAAATGAGTTACGACACCTTTGGCATCTTGTCTTAAACACTGACAAAAATACCTTTCTGAAAAGACTCTGCGTGACATGTATTACTCAGTTTTTCTCTGTCTCTTTATCAGTCCACTAACCCTTTCACTTCCTTCTTTTTCTTACCTTCAGGCATGAGTAACAGTGAAGTCATGAGCTCTGTTCAGAGAGGTTACCGCATGCCCCGTCCTGAAAACTGTCCCACTGAACTTTATGAGATCATGACCTCGTGCTGGAAGAGTAAACCAGATGACCGGCCCACGTTCGACTATATTCAGAGTGTACTAGATGACTTCTACACAGCCACCGAGGGCCAGTACCAGCAGCAGCCATGAGGATGCGAGATCATCCATCATATTTTTGTACTGTTTCAAGATGATCAACAGATCTGTGATTTATCTATGAATCAATGTGGTAATATGTGACTAATAATGGGATCAATCTGCTTATGTGTAAGCAAGGTTCAGATTTTCTATTTCTGCTTCAAATTGAAGTTTTAACAACCTATTTGCTACTTTTGCTCTTCTCATTCAAATTTCAATGGCTGCATTTCAATTTGTAAATACTTTTTATGTTTCAACGTGCCCTACCAAAGTTTCATTGTTATTTTTACACATCAAAACATTTCTTTTCTTTTCTTCTTTTTAAATGAGGGGTTTGCAAACTGGAGTCTGGGGGCCGCTATCTGCAAATAAATTCAGAGAAAATAAAAGATTTTACTTTTAGGGCTGTCGAAGTTAACTGTAAAGCTGTTTTGGAAGGATATTTATTGTAAAAAGAGCTATACCAATACATTTGAACATTTGAATTGAAATAAGATGTTTAGTTACATTCACAAATGTAAACGCTGAAAATGAACACTGTAAAACACTTGTCTTTAAACTATCACACATTTTCTTAAAAGGATGTGAATAATTTATAAATGACATTAAGCAGCTGCCTATATATTTTAGTAAGAGGGTAACTCAAAAAGGATCATCATATTTGGAGGTTCTTGAGTTCTTTTCGAAAACCTCTGCTTTGAATTCAAATAATGACTAATGAAATCCATGCACTGTAAACCACTGTAAAGAGAGTGTGATCTTGACATTTTTTTTTAGCATTACGTATTTTAATAACAATATTGATAATGTTACTATAATTAACAGTAACAGAGGGCAATATTTTGTAATTAAGAGTTTAAATTGCCTTGTGTTTAGCTTTAAGAATGAAATGCTTTGTATATTTAAAATATTTTGTACATTTGTACATTATCTAGAAACCTAATAAAGTGACTCTTTTGTGATTGATAAAACAGTTCTCTGGGCCATAAAATACTACACTACCAAAACTAAGGAAATTACCTTGAAAGTAGTCTTCTTTAAAGGGATATTTCACCCAAAAATGAAAATTCTGTGATCATTTACTTAAGTTAACACTTAAGTTGTTCCAAACCTGTATGAGTTTCTTTCTTCTGGTGAACAGAAACGAAGACATTTTGAAGAATGTGGTAACCAAATAGTTTGGTAGCCACCGAGCAGCTAATTGTATGGAGAAAACAAAATAGAGTCCAGAAACTGTTTGGTTACATGAATTTTTCAAAATATCTTCTTTTGTGTTCAGCAGAAGAATTAAATTATAACAACGGTTTGTAACAACTTGAGGGTGAGTACATGATTACAGTGTTTTAATTTTTGGCTGAACTCTCCCTTTAATTCCCGTCCTCTATAAGTCCCGCCCATTTATGGTCATGTGACCATTTCAAGATGGCTGCGCCCTTCAAATTGGAGGCGTGACTTTGTTCATTTGTTAGAACCGTTATACAGTCTATAGTTACAACACAGTGTCGGTCAGAGACAGAGTAAAACAGCTTGTCAAGCCTGCAAACTCTCATTCAACTCTTCTTTGAAGCTGGCAGCAATGGATAAGGACAGTCTGATTCTGTAAGTTAATGATGAATGAATGCTGATCTACGTGTTATAATGATTTGATTATATGTGTTGTTGTAGAACCAGATCAACTCACTGACAAGATAAAAACGTTCGTTTATAAAGCATCTATCGATTATACAGGCAGGTAATGCAAAGTAGGTAGTAGCTAGTGTGAGAAAAGTAGTAGTTTAGTAACTGTAAACTGTGGGAAACTCACGTCCCTCAGCGGTCTAATTTAAGTGTTCAAAGGTCAGATACAAAAAAGAAGAATTGCAATATTAATTTTACTGATAAATGTCTTTAATTAATTAAATCACAAAATATGTTCTATTATTTTATAACCAAAGAGCATCTCGGTATTGATAAGTCAATAATGAATAGTAATGCAGGGTATCATTATCAAATGTGACCCTGGACCACAAAACCAGTTTTAAAGTTCCGTTGATGTATGAATATTGTTAGGATAGGACAATATTTGGCTGAGATATAACTATTTGAAAATCTGGAATCTGAGGGTGCAAAAAAATCTAAATATTGAGAAAATTGTCCAAATTAAGTTCTTGGCAATGCATATTACTAATCAGAAATTAAGTTTTGATGTATTTATGGTAGGAAAATTACAAAATATCTTCTTGGAACATGATCTTTACTTAATATCCTAATGATTTTTGGCATAAAAGAAAAATCGATAATTTTGACCCATACAATGTGTTCTTGGCTATTGCTACAAATATACCAATGCTACTTATGACTGGTTTTGTAGTCCAGGGTCACAAATCATTAATATAATGTTTTTTGACCACTCCTACTCGATTGTCTATTTATGTAATTATATATTTACATTTCAATACACATGACATACACTACTGTTCAAACGTTTTTATTATCACTGTTGAAAACATTTTTACAGATTCTTTAAAGAATAGAGTTCAAAAGAAATGCATTTACTTGGAATATAATTATTTTGCAACAATGCAAACATATACACTGTTTCGGTCGTCTTTCCTGAATAAAACTATTAAATTCTTTCACAAAAAAACATACTGACAACATTTGAATGCTAGGGTTTATCTGCGTGGCTTTGTATTGTAGACAACAGGGTGTGTTTTTGTGGCTCTCTCTGCACAAATGCTTATCAAGCTGTGAAGAAAGCGTAAACCATTAGTCCCCTGATCTCAGAAGCCCTTATCTACTCTCTTCACTTGCTGCTTAACACATCTGTGAAACCTGATCATCTCAAGCAAAGGGAGGGGCTTCTGAGTACAAATGATGCATGAAAATGAGTGAAAAGTAATGTTGTGTAAAAGAGTTATTGAGAGAATTTGATGGCTGTTTTCCATCCCAGCCCCAAAGACTTTCCAGAGCTGAAGAACGACACATTCCTGAGAGCCGCTCGAGGAGAAGAGATTGAGCACATTCCAGTGTGGTGTATGAGACAGGCTGGCCGCTATCTGCCAGGTATGTTCCAATCTTATGTGCTAAATGTGATTATTTACCATGAAGCTGTTCTTTTTTTTTTATTCAGTATGCAGTGTATTTACCATCTAGTGTCTCTGTGGCTCTATTTACAGAGTTCAGGGAATCGAGGGCAGGGAAGGATTTCTTTGAGACATGCCGCTCTCCTGAAGCTTGCTGTGAGCTTACTCTACAGGTCAGCACCGCTGAGCACCTTCATTCTTACATGCTTCTTATAACATATTGACTTTTAACACTGTCTCAATTTTCTGTTTTAGCCACTCAGACGATTCCCATTTGATGCTGCCATCATCTTCTCTGACATCTTGGTGGTCCCTCAGGTGAACGAGGGTCATAATTTGACCGCTGATTTACCGAATTACCAAAGAATATGATGTCTATTTATATATAAAATGTGTATGTCCAGGCCATGGGAATGGAGGTTCAGATGTGTCCAGGTAAAGGCCCCACATTCCCAGAACCACTGAAGGAGCCTGAAGATCTGCAGAGACTAAAGACTAAAGTGGACGTGTCGTCTGAACTCGACTACGTGTTTAAAGCCATCACACTGACACGACACAGAATAGAGGGAAAAGTTCCTCTCATCGGCTTCACTGGAGCTCCGGTGAGAAAACCAAGCAACAATCCTCACGTGACTAAAGATACTGCTTTAAAAATGCACAAGATGTTTGGGGATAACAAATCAAAACATAAATTGTTTAATATTTCTATTGGAACCTAAATGGAAGCAAATGTTTAGATGTTTGACAGTAACAAAACAATATGGTTGTTTTGCAAAATTGATCATTTAAACTGCTGCCAACTGCATATTATTAATATGTGACCCTGGACCACAAAACCAGTCCTAAGTCGCTTGGGTATATTTGTAGCAATAGCCAAAAAAACATTGTATGGGTCAAAATTATAGATTTTTCTTTTAGGCCAAAAATCATTAGGATATTAAGTAAAGATCATGTTCCATGAAGATATTTTGTAAATTTCCTACTGTAAATATATCAAAAATTAATTTTTGATTAGTAATATGCATTGCTAAGAACTTCATTTGGACAACTTTAAAGGCGATTTTCTCAGTATTTTGATTTCTTTGCACCCTCAGATTCCAGATTCTCAAATAGTTGTATCTCAGCCAACAAACTACACATCAATGGAAAGCCTATTTATTCAGCTTTCAGATGATGTAGAAATCCCAATTTCGGGAAATTGACCCTTATGACCGGTTTTGTGGTCCAGGGTCACATATGATCTATAAACACTTCCATTCAAAAGTTTAGGGGCAGTAAGATTTGTATTTATTCATTTTGAAAGAAATTACGTTTATTCAGCAAGAATGCATTCAATTAAATTTTTATTTCAAATAAATGCTGTCCTTTTGAACTTTGTGTTCATCAAAGAATCTTGGCAAATATATATTGTGGTTTCCACAAAAAAATAATAACTATTTAACATTGGTAAAAATATGAAATGTTTCTTGAGCACCAAATCAGCATATTACAATAATTTCTGAAGAATTATGTGAGAGTGAAGACTGGAGTAATGATGCTGAAAATTCAGATTTGCGATCACAGGAATTAATTATATTTTAAAATATAAAACAGCTCTTTTGAATTGTAATGGTATACTGTTTTTACTGTATTGTCAAATAAATGCAGCCTTGCTGAGCAAAAACTACTTTCAAAAACAAACTTTGAAATGCTAATGGACATTAATGGTCTCCATCATCATCTTTTGTATCTCTTATGAATGGCAGTGGACTCTAATGTCCTACATGATTGAAGGAGGAGGCTCCGCGACGCACTCAAAGGCTAAACGCTGGCTCTACAGGTATCCAGAGGCCAGCCACAAACTCCTGAGCCAGCTAAGAGACGTCATAGTGGAGTATCTTCTGGGACAGGTGAAAGCTGGAGCTCAGGTGAGAGAATGAATGAATTGAGATCGCAGAGGAGAATGGTTTAAAAAAAACTGATGTTCTGTAAAGTTTTTATGGACACAGAATGTGAAATAAATGAACTTTTCCATGACATTCTAATTTATTGAGATGCACCTGTATACGGTCAATTTTCACTAATTTCCTTATCTTGTCTTTTGTTTAGGCTCTGCAGGTTTTCGAGTCTCATACTGGTTGTTTGGGCCCAGTGGAGTTTAAAGAGTTTTCTCTGCCATATCTGAGAGACATTGGTCGCCGTGTTAAAGACAAGATCAAAGAATCTGGTTTGGACAATGTGCCTATGGTAAATAGAGTTTGACATTTTAATCTCTCTTTAGCTTTAACTATGATTTACTAAGTAACACTTAACTTTATTAATATGTGATTGAAATGTGGAAAACAGCAACATAATTGATTCATCCCAAGGTGTCAGTAACATCCCTAGTGAAAAATATACTTAAATGTATTTCAAATACATTTATTTCGTGCCAAGTATACTACAAATAATTTTTTTTTAATTTATGTACTTGATAAAATGTCCTGCAATTGTACTTTTAGCATACTAAACTGGTATACTTAAAGTCTGCTAAATTGTACAATTAAAGATATACTTAGTATATTTGATTGTGCTAAAGTGGAACTATTGCAAGTATAGTTCAGGTACACTTTAAATATTTAGCATTTCAGATATTATTCAAAGATCATACAATCTGCATCAATAGTGACATTAAAACACATTCATATTAAGAAAAGTGCATTGTGCTCAAGTAATATGCCAAGTAAAGTTTGATTAGGATTTTTATATCAGTAAGTCTTGAGTTATCTGTCAGTAAATATGTTAATAGATTTGAACTATACTTGGTATGAAATAAATGTATTTGAAATATATAACTTTTTTTAGTAGGAATGAGAAGTGCTGCAATTTAAACGGTTGAGTTTTACCGTTTTCGAATCCATTCAGCCGATCTCCGGGTCTGGCGGTAGCACTTTTAGCTTAGCTTAGCATAGATCATTGAATCTGATTAGACCGTTAGCATCTCGCTCAAAAATGACCAAAGAGTTTCTATATTTTTCCTACTTAACTTGACTCTTCTGACTCTCATTCCGGCGTAATAATCAAGGAACTTTGCTGCCGTACCATGGGTGCAGCAGGCGCAATGATATTACACAGCGCCTGAAAATAGGCCAACTTCCGTCAACGTAACCAACGTGACCACCTGCTTGCACAGGGAGTGTGCATTGCAACCATGGAGTCATTTGTGAGAGACGATTCAGAAGATATTTAAGATATTACACAAACTTAGTGCCGGTCACTTTGGAAGTTACCTAGCTAGGGACTATTTTCAGGCACTGCATAATATAATTGCGCCTGCTGCACCCCTGGTATGGCAGCAAAGTTCCTTGATTATTACGTCGGAATGAGAGTATAGTTCCTAGCCATATCGGCCTAGAAAATCGCAACTTTTCATTTTCCGTCGTTCTTGGTAAACGATGTAACTACAGAAGAGTCAAGTTTTAAATAGGAAAAATATCGAAACTCTTTGGTCATTTTTGAGCGAGATGCTAACGGTCTAATCAGATTCAATGATCTATGCTAAGCTACAGATAAAAGTGCTACCGCCAGACCCGGAGATCGGCTGAATGGATTCGAAAACGGTAAAACTAACTCTAGGGGAGTTGGAAAATTATAGAAATAAAGAGTGGTCCTTTAAGACTAGAGCTGAGCTGAAAGCAAGGGACTGTGAAACTACAGTGATATGAGAGGGTTTTATTATTATTTTAATTATTATATAATAACAATAGTTAATGTTCATTTAGATAGTTAGAAATGCCCATAATACATTGATATATTTTCATGTATTCATAGTAAACCGTAATCAAACTATTTAGCTGTTAAGCATTGTTTTTATTGACTTAATAATGAAAATGATTAAATAGTGCTAACGTTTTCTTTTTGCGCACAAGTGTCTGGACACCAGCAATGTTACTCTATGCACACTACAGTAAACATGCACACTTGTGATAACATGATTTGCCACTAGCTGTCAGTATCAGGTCAGGTTTTCTTGCAGGCATCTCTTTTGAAAGTTTCCACGGAGGATCTCCTTCAGTGATCCCTCAGCTCCTCTATAACTTTTGTCTTTTCTGTTTCATGTTCAGATTGTTTTTGCTAAAGATGGTCATTATGGACTTGAGGACCTCTCCGAGTCTGGTTATGAAGTGGTGGGTCTCGACTGGACCATAGATCCGCGTTCAGCACGGTCAGTCACTGAGATGTGAAGCAGCTTAGATGGGAGTTTTTCTGATTTCAGTGTTCTATTCAGACGGCGCCTTGCAAAAGTATTCACACTCATAAGCAAGTCTCGCTTCCAGATCCTTTACTGCAGTTTTGTTCCTTGATAGTTTTATTTCAAAGAATTGAAACTCACATTTGTATAGGTGTGATTTTTGGCCTCTTCTTTCAGGCAGATTTGCTCCAGATTGGTCAGGTTTATTAGATTTCGAATAGAGTCACAGTTGGAGTGAGATCAGGGCTTTGGCTGGCCCATTAGAAGACCTTTTCCTTTTTGTTCTTTAGCCCTGTTTTTAGGATCGCAAGTGATCAAGTTTCACTTTTTTTAAACGGATTGTCTTTTACTGTATGTATTTGGACCATCCATTCTTTCTTTTAATAAAAATAAGATGCCCAATTCTGCTGATTAAAACCACTTTTACAACATAATACTACCACCTCTCAATTCCAATTTATTTATAAAGCACATAATAATACACACAATACTAATAAGTGCTGTACAAAAAAATAAAATCAAATAACAAAAATAATACTAAAAAGAAATACAGGTGAAACTCCAGTTTATAAATTTTAAAACAGAAATATCAGAAACCGCCAAATGTCAATATAGGATTTCTAATCGATTAGAATGAAAGGGTTTGGTTGAGTCTGAATAGTCCATTAAGGCACTGTATGTACATAAAGTACTAGTCAAAGATTTGGACAAACAACTATTCTTTATACACCAAAATGAGCCAATATTTGGCATGACATTTCAAAATGTCTCACTTTCAACATTTGATATGTTATCTATATTCTATTGTGAATAAAATAAAAGTTTATGAGATTTGTAAATTATTCCATTCCTTTTTAAACTCACAATTTGTACAGTGTCCCAACTTTTTTGGAATTGGGTTTGTACAATTTAAAATACATTTTAATAATAAAATAGAATAGAATAGAGTCATCAACCAATGGAATTATGGGAATTTTATAGTTGCTGTCCTAAACAAATTGAATGGTTGTTGTTGTTGTTGTTTTTTAGAAACTCCTATTTTAGATTAAACACTCCCATTCAAATAGTGGCTGCTCTTCTTACACTATCTGGTTCAATTCATCCATTTCTAAATAAAAAGTTAATTGATTAAAAATTTAGTTTTGTAAAGAGGTCCATACAGAACCACAGGTATATTTAAAGTAACTTTTAGCTAATTTTTTTAAGATCATGAGAAACTTTTGGCTGGTGTGATGTTTGACTGTTTCTCAGTGTAAGTGTTCTTTTATATATATTTTTATGTTATGTTTGTGCTTTTCAGTATCAGGACTGGAGGAAAAGTTAGTTTGCAAGGCAACATGGATCCCTGCGCTCTATACGCCACAAAGGTGAGGAAAGAAACAATTCGCAACAGAATCATGGATCCTTTGAAACCCAACCAGTTCTCTGCATCGCTTCAGTTTAGTCTATGCTGTATAGAAGTGTTTTGTGCTTCAAAAGCTTTACTTCACTTCTGGTTAGTCCATTTCAAAATAAAGAGGCCATTTTGTCTTTACAAATTTAGGCCCTGCTGGAAATATGAACTGTAAGAGCAGCTGTTTTCCACACAGAGCCGCCTTTGGCTTTCATTGCTCGTTCATTACAAGCATGGCTTTCATAGCATTGTCTCAATGCCTCCGAAATACATTTCTTCCACCATCATTTCAGAAATTATGGGGGTGTTTGAAAAACCGTAGCTCATAGATTTTGACCTGATGTATGATATCCAACACAAACCCTTCTCTTCATTTATGTGTGATCAGGAACGAATATCAGAGATTGTGAAGAGGATGTTGGAGGGCTTTGGCACCAAGGGCTACATCGCTAATCTGGGTCACGGTCTGTACCCCGATATGGACCCAGACAATGTGGGCGCGTTCGTAGAGGCTGTTCACACACACTCTCACCAGCTCCTCAACCGCAAATAAGACGCTACTCTCCCATCAGAAGACCTGAAGCACAGGAGAAACCACAACTGTTGGTGTGCAGCACTATAGCATTAGATATGTCACAGGGTGAACCTCTCGCAAAACCTGTCCAAAAATGTCCAGTCATATTTCACTCCAAAATGAAAAGAAATAAGAAAATATATAAATATGAAAGGACCATTAAGTACATAGATTTCACATTTCCCTCCAAAATTCTCATTACCATAATGCAAAAAGATTCCCATTTACAGTACCATAATGTGAGAACAAAAAAAAAGAACTATATGAAGAGTTTAGATGCAAAAGCCTCCAAGTGCTATCGGAAATTTTCTTCTAAAATGAGCATTTTTTTTCCTCAGGCTCTTGTATTTATGTTCAGTTATTTCACTTTAATGGCAATGAAAAGAACCTGTTTATTGCCATTAAAGTGAAATTACTGAACCTAGACATGACAATTTCAGATGGCATTTTTATCTTTTCTTTTTTTTTTCCCAACAAAAGTTATTACATATATAATATACATTTTAATTATATATATATATATATATATATATATATATATATATATATATATATATTTATTATTATTAAAATTACAACGTATACTATATATGTATATTATTTAAATTTTAAAAAAGTATAGCTCGCCTTAATTTATGCTGATTTTAGTTTTTTTTTTTTTTTTAAAGCAGTTTAAAAAAAATAAAAATACTGTATTACGATAATAATCATATAATGATATCAACAAAGTAAAATCTGAATGAGAATTTGAGGGTAAATTTTGCCTATATGCCAAACATCTTAATTGTCTGAAATGTTGGCTTCATTTTCTTTATGCAAAATATAATTTCTTTTTTTCTCCTAATGATTTTGTGGTGAAATGTGACCCAGATATTTCCTGACAGGCTTTTGAGAGATTCGCCCAAAAGGCTGGTCCCGACTCATTTCAATGATTATGTAGTATTATGTATTATGACTATTTTTACCTACTTTTTATAATGGCTCCACACCAATCCATCTAATCTTTAATATAATTTTCAGTCGAAACATGCCTTTCTCAGTTGGATTGATGTGTTTTCATTAGAGCCGATGCACTGTACGATCACAGAAGAATGTGGAATAAGTGAAGGATAAAATCTGATTAAATCCGAAGCGCTGTATGGGTTTGTTTTTAATGCAGTACCATAGTAACATCTGGGCTGAGACTGTCTTCACTGGAATTGTGACTGACACTAATGAACCTCTGAGAATGTGTGTACATATCAATGGATGTTTTATATGACGTGAAATAACGAGTGATCCTTTTAAGACAAACACCCCTCAGGGGAATTTCTCCGAGCTGAATGTCACATACCTAAATCAAGTGCAACCATTTTTTTTTCTATCCCCTTTGTTTTGCATGAGTCTTTCGGTGGGGGGTTCACTCTCTTGATCTATGATTACTGTCTCTTACTGCTTTTCACATTTAGTAATAGAAATGTTAATCCCAGAGGACGTAATACCAAACGAGGAATAAGCACCCCGGGTAAGAAAATCCTTAAATCCAGTTGTTTTTTGTTTTTGGGAGGGTGGGAGTGGGATTCCCCAGCACCAGAACCCTGAACTTCAAAACAAGGATTTATTGGAATTACTATACATTTTTCAATCGTGTTGGTGCTTTCAGAAACCCGTTTGTGTATATGAAACGGCGTAATTTTGATACGAGCTTGCAGATCTGTCATTTGTCAGCGTAACAGAATGATTTCTAATTCACTGTCTGTTTTACAAGCAACCACAGACTGTAAATTGAAACAACATGATGGATGTTTTTCCACACACGCATACGGTCATTTAGTGTGAAATGGTGGCAGCTGCAGCCTTCTTTTACCCTCATCTGCTGGTGTGCGGTGTTGTCAATGCAGGATAAGTCTGGCCTTGATTGTGTGTTAGGTGCTGTAAGCCCCGCTGAAAGAAGAAACGTCCTGTAATCAATTTGCTGATTAGTGTTGTTGGATTTTTAAGCCCCTGTCGCTCGCCGCTAGTTTGTGTCCATGGAGCACAGCTGTGATTGGGGGGCTGGGCCCTTTTCCTAGTGAGGCACAAGCGCATACACACACGTGCACACACTTATTCTGAGATTCCTCAAGGGGCTCCTGGCATTATTTTTAATTGCAACAATGAATCCACTAAAAAAAAAAAGCTGAATTCCCCAAGGTCTCCTTTAGGAAGCCACAAGGGGGATAAAAGTGGGGGTTTGGGCTCAATCTCTCAGCAAATCAGCAGGCCTGAAAATCCAATATGTTCCTGCAGACCGCAGACTGTACATCATTTGTCAGGTCCTGGCACTATCACTGCTTTATCAGATAGGAGGGTTTTGGGGGGCTTGGCCTAAGATTGATTTGAAATCTTGGGGACGGATTTCAAGTTGGTGTCAGTATGGTGGAGTCCAACTTGTAAAATTGAAATGATTCAAAATGTGTTTACTGTAGGCTGCTTTTCTTACAATGACATGTTAACAAAACAAAAGTGTGATCAAAAAAGGTATATTATTTATAGCAATGTATGAAGCACAACTTACACAGAAGTCACTTTCGATACAAGCAGGTATCTATCAGGGTTGCCAGGTTTTCACAACAAAACCTGCCCAATTGCTACTCAAAACTAGCCCAATTGCGTTTCGAGCTGGGTCCCCCGGTAAAAATCTCGTTCCGGGGGTAATATATGTTTTTGGCGGGGTTCCCCTGGTAAAATTAGCATTTTAGGGGCTTAATATCATGTTATTGGGGTCACTTAAACCCGCGGACATGAAAAACAACCCGCAGCAAATGTTAAAGTAGCCCTATTCCACAGGAAAACCACAGACTTGGCAACACTGGTTTCTATCGGTCAATGCTGCAAATGTGTGACCAACTCGAATCCGTTGCAAAATCTGCATGGGGAAATATTTCACCCTCAAACGACATTCCCAAATATGTGTTGCTCAGTGTACTGAACCTAATGAATTTCCGAGAGCTTTCTGACCCTGCATAGACAGCAATGCTTTACTTACACTGACATCAGTGGTTCAACCATAATTTTATGAGGCTGTGAGAATACTTTTTGTGTGCAAAGAAAACTAACAAAAAAAAATAACTTTATTCAACATTTTCTTCAGGGGAGTACTATGACGCATGCGTGTGCATTCCTCTGCTTGCAAACAAGGCGCAGCGAATCCGGGTTCTCCATCAGAACGCAGGCTCCGTGGCTCCAAAGACTGACACAGCTGGTAAGAAGAAATTGTTGAATAAAGTTGTTATTTTTGTTTCCTTTGAGCACAAAAGGTATTCTCATCCCTTCATAAAATTAAGGTTGAACCACCGATGCATTTATAACACTATAGGCTTACTTGGTATTACCTTTGCATCAAATAACAAAAAACTAGTTTACACTAGTGGGTGTTTCTGGCTGTGGGAGAATTTGACATAACTCTCTGTCTGCCGTTATCAATCTCTCACTATTTTCCTGTCTTACTGAAGAGAAAACCAGTGCTTTTGGATTCTTGAAACTCCACTCAGCCAAGCAAATTCGAGGCCTGGAAGTAATCTGTATAATTTTACATCAACCACTGTATTGTGAACTTGAATTAACAATGAACTCATTAACAATATAATTAAATAGTGTATTTTTAGATTTTCATAAACCTAGATTAATCAATGATGTACTTGTTATTAAAAAAAGTGTAACCAATTACACATATCACAGCTGTTCAGCTTGAACTTTCATTCTGTTCATCTCAAAATATGTTCTTTCTTCCGTAATCTACTACAGCTCTCCGTTCCCACTCAGCACCGCCCCACCTCCCACCTAAAAAAAAGTCCCAAACTGCCCCACCCCTCCATACCCAGTCTTCCGACACCCCAATTACAGAGGGATTCTGGGAAAATCAGAGCAGCAGAACAAAGCTCTGCAAATCAGCTCCCCTATGAACACAATATGTGATTACGCTGACAGCAGAACCTGCCATGCAGGGTGCAAAGGACAAAGCTTCCTCTCACTGCACAAACCTGCCCAGAAGCACAACAGTTCTCAGAGTTGCCTGACAGGCTCGTGTGCTCCATGACTACGTTTAGACGTCCTCCTTCTCATGATGGGTTGGGTTCTAATTAAAGAAAAGCCTCCGTAACATTGTTACACGTATAAACAATGCTTGTTTTCCCCCACCAAGCCCGACACCTACTCCTCTCTCCAATCTGACAGGCTCAGCCCGCGCTGGAAGCTCACAAGGTGGGGAAAGCCAATTACTCGTCTCTCTTTTCCTGGCGTGTCACTTCTGCTAAATCACTGAGCTAAGGAAATGCCTTCTCTTTGCAGCGTGTCTAACAGAGCCAACCCCGTCCATATTTCAGCAGGCAGCACTGCCATGCTTGACAAACACTTATGCCGTGGTCCTCACAGGAGCGCGGCGCTGCACTGGGTCCAAGACACAATGAAGAGCAGCAGCTGTGAGGGACCCTGATGGATGGGATAGTTTGTATAAGCAGGCCCAAAGAGCATTGTTCCTGTCGACCGCATCTCGAACACAGTCGATCACTCTGACACGAGGTTTTCCTGGAGTTTATTGTGATTCAGATGCTGAGTTTCTAAAGAGGAGACAGGAGGAGAGCAGGACAAGATGTGTGGTATCAAGCTTTTTTGGCATAACTGCAGTGATATTTCTGACCTCATGACACCAAAATTGGAGATGTGTGTTAGCATACGGATCAGCATAGGTGTTTGAAACTTAAGTTTATTTTTTCAGTATTTATCCTCTGGGGAAACGGATTTAAAGAATCCCCTAAACACGAATTTAGGGTTAGTAAGGTTGTTTTTTCTATCGTAAATACAATAAATATCGTAAAACATTATTGCATTTTAAAATAACTGTTTTCCATTTGAATATATTTTAAAATATAACATTCCTATGATAAATCCATTACTCCACTCTTCAGTGTCACATGATCCTTCAGAAATAAGTAAAATATGCTGATTTGGTGCTCAAGAAACATTTCTTATTAATGTCAATGTAGAAAACACATGTAGTTGTACTGCTTATTTTTTTGTGGAAACCGCAATATTTATTTTACACAATTCTTTGATGAATAGAAATTTCAAAAGAACAGCATTTGTTTGAAATAGTTTTTCTTTTTTTACGATGTAAATATCTTTACTGTCACTTTTGATCAATTTATATTTATATGCAGCCCTAGTAAATACAATTGCAAGTGTTTCATATAATGGGTTTATCATCTATACACAACTATGTGGCACTGGACGGTATAAAATTAAAATAATATTAATAATAATAAATAAAATAAATAAACAGCCATTCAATGTGCTAAATTCCTTCAAGAGAAAAATACATCATAGCAATAAAAGACGGACTTGATCTAGGTGTATATAATATTCAGTTTAAAAAGAGGCAAAGACGTGTTTCACACTTTATTTATAGAAAAGCACTGAAATTCAACAAATCATATAAAATGGTAGTAGCATTACATAAATAGTAATAAATTTTTGTTTATAGACATTAGCTCAAGAGGTTGCACAAACAAAAAGTGTTGATGAATTATACTTTTGTGGCAACAAATACTGGATACCTTTTTATAATTCAGTAGCACAAAGAGGCGACAAACACTTTCCCTTAAATTAAAACGAAACAAAATCAAACAGTAGATGAACTAGTGAACAATCTCTACCAGCGATAATTTTTTTTCCTTCTAAACTCTAGGGACAGATCAAAACACTGGTACAGTTAACACATACAGACACTTAAGAGTATGGAAGAGAGAAATCAAAAGCCAGAGGAGGTTATTCTCTTTTTGCAATGCCATTGGACCAACTAGTTAGCTACAGAAAATGCTCGTTTTTTTTTAAAAATCTTTTTGTTTTTTTCTTTTTTCTTTATAATCGAACAGGCAGCACTATTATCATTCTGAAGATGTTTATATATATATATATATAAAAAAAAAATTCCCTAATCTGTGAGCTTTCTCTCAGGTCCGTCCACTGAGCTCCCTGACAGAGCCAGTTGAGGAAAAAAGGCTGCATAACGTGACTAACACCTTGCGGTTCCGAGTATGCCACAGTTGAGGCAACTATTATGAACTTAAAAAAAAAAAAAAAAAAACCTGTGACCAAACCTAACCAAAAGTGGAAACCAGCAAACCATTTAAATGAAAGTGACCAACCTTAACCAACAACATAGAGAAATCTCCTCAAGATTTAGCCATTAATGAAGCATCTATCAAAGTCTCGATTAGGCAATGGTAAGTCGCAACATCAAAACAGACCCTATTGCCCTCAAAAAGCCCCAATACAAGATAATCACGACCCTAAAGTATGAGGACCGTGTCAAAGGGAAGGAGAATAGAATAGCAGATGCCCTTCATCCTTGTTCGGGCCAGTCAAAGGTGTAGGTCCGTTTTCTCGGACAACACAACACAATGTCCTGAAACACATGCAGTGCTTTCAGAGAAGACTATAAGGCTTCAAAGTAAAGAGTTGTACATAGATCAAAGGCAAAGTCCATCCAAACTCGAAGCTCGTGCAGATAACTTTACTTACAAGATACAAACGGTTGAATTTTGGGAGAGCGCCCCTAACCCCCGAGCCAAACAAGAAGAAAAGACAGAGGAAGATCGGGGTGAAGAGGGCAAATCGTGAAGTGGTTCTGCATAGTCTGTTCATAAACATTTGTCCTCTCCTTTCTTTTTTACATGCTTCCTCTTGCAAAAAATGTATTACAAAAAAAATAAAAGAGGATACAAATAAAACCGTAAATCAGAAATGTACACAGGAGCACCTGAGAAATATTTCTGAAGTCTTTCCTCTTACGGTCGTCACATTCCCAGCCCAACAAATTCAAGTATCCCAAAAGAAAAACAGTTATCATAAATAATTATAACTTTACAATTTTTTGAATTGACACTTTCATATTTACAATATCTTAAATGCTTATGCTACTATTTTTTTCTGTTTTGTTTCTTTAAGTGATTCCCTGAGAACGGAGTTGAGCATCTCTCTTCTCGTTTTCCTTCAGATGGAAGCCGCGGAGTGCATTCTAAGTGTTCGGATCCACTGGGGCACTTGTGGAGGGCGGAGGTCATGGAATGTGGAAGATATTATGGTACAGTTTAAAGCCAGCTAATTCCTCGCTCTGCCAATATAGCTGTTTTTGTCCAATGCATCTATACAATTCACCTAATTTGTACACAGTAAGTAATTGCTGATCCGAATGCGTCGTGTAGGGGGTGGAATTTAATGAAGTGCTAGTACATATATATTATTACTGCTACTCAATCTCACACAAGTCTTTTTGTTTCTCCACTGAGAGGTAACAGAGAAACATATGGCTGATATTGATGGGTAAATATCTCTGTTTCGTTCAAACTCAGCAAGACCAGGAAACAGCACGGAAGGACCGAGCACACAGTTGAATTTTCGAACAGAGATAAAGATGAGCCGACAGAAACAAACACAGGAGAGAGGGGAGGGCTCATGTCTTGTGGCTCGCTTGAGTCGTGGTTAGGAGGTTCGGCAGAGTGTAAGTTTGAGGTGGTGTGCCCGTCTCACTCTTAAAATCAGGCCTTTTCCAAAGAGAGAGAGAGAGAGAGAGAGAGAGAGAGAGAGAGAGAGGTATGAAAATAACACTGTGTGCGAGTGTTTCAGGAATGACCATTTTGATTCGAGTGTTCAAGCCCCTTCCAAAACCAACCAAACGCCTCCCCCACGCTCAAAACTTACCACAATAATCATTTGGTTTCTCTTTATGTGCCACTTTTACATTTTTATCACAATATCTTGATTAAACGAAATCAAGAATGAGCCAAAACTAAAACATAAATTCTTCTCCCCTCCACAGGTTCGACCTGGTAGAATAACTTAGTGAACGGAAATTGTTCACAATAAAAAAAAAAACGAGACGAAAACAGATCAAAACAAAACTTAAAATTTCACCAAAGATGACCAAAAAAAAAAGGAAGAATAAAATAATGCCTTAAATAAATGAAGAATGAAAGAAGAACGACTTCCCCGCAATCAACCGAAACGTTCCCGTACCAACATCATGAGTTTCTTCTTGCCCTTATAGATCTGTTTGAGGTTGTCTATAAATTGGGCGAACTGAATGTGGCCGTCTTGGGCCAAAAGGAAGGTCTCTCGTGCCTTACTCAGGAACTCGATGAACTCTCCGTAGTGGCGCGGGCTGATGTGCGTGAGGCGGGAGTGGGTGGTGTTGATGTAGGCGCTGATCGTGGCGTCCAGTAGCTGTCTCAATGGGGCTTTGTCAGTGCTCATAAGCTTGCCCGAGTTACGTCTGCCAGGGATGCCGGCCAGGCCGGGGGCCGTCATTGTGCAGCGCCGCAAAATGTCCGAGAGCACCGTGGCGCAGTGAACGCTCTTGACCACCAGAGGGATGATGGCGGCCAGCTCGTTCTTGCCCAGCGAGTGGCTGAGAGCACAAGCCCACAGCACATCGTTGATGGCCGGATGCGTGTCTTGGTTGTAGGCCAGGTTCAAGTGGGTCATGGCGAGAGACGCCAGTTTGAAGGCTCGAAGGGGGTAGCCGCGGTGCTCCATGTAGCGGGCGATGGTGAAGAGCTGAGAGTAGGTCATGCCCGTGGAGGCGGCGTCGATGACTATCTGGTAAGCCGTCTCGAAGGCGATGTGGTCCTTCTCACAGAGGGTGAGGGCGGACAGGGCGCAGTTTTGGGGGTCCTTCATGGCGCACTGCAGGGCCAGGGTGCGCGCGCAGCTGGCCAGCTCCTCCCGCTGTGGGTAGTCGAGGCTCAGGCGCAGGATGGTGTTGTGGGACATCACTGTGGCTGCCACTATGCTGGTCGCTTCGGTGGGGGTGAAGAGAGTGTACCAGCTCTGCAATATGCTAACCAAAGCTCTCATGCCTGCAATGAGACAAAAGAATCAATCAGAACAAGTTTTGCTTGTGCTTCTACATGCATTTATAATCTACCCAAGCCATTCAACTTATCTCCAATTTCAGGGAAACAATCAAGTGTTTGAAGGATTAAATACACATTGGGCGTCACCCAAGTCTGTTGGAGCATGCGCAGAGGTCAACCGTAGTCTGATTAATGTGCATACATGCTGGACAAAGCTGAGCTACAGTCGCATTATTTAGGTCAGTTAGTTTGAGTTTGACAAAATGGATTTCAGTCAAACTGCAGGGTTTACATGACATTTTAAAAATATAAAACTATTAAAGTGCATGTCAGTGTCTTAAATGAAATGGGTTTTAATTTAAACCTGGCAGGAAAAAAATAATAATAATAATTTTTAAAAAATCAGTTTGATACAGACCGACTTCAGTAGCACATGTGACTAACCAACGAACCATCTCCCGCCGCCTCCAGTTGAGTGTGGAAAGAGTCATCCTCATCACCTGCAGAGAAATGTCATATTGCATTAGACACACAAAAGATTAGTGTACTGGAACTAATACACAGAGTGTACATAAAAACACTGAAAACTATTCAAAAAGGCCATTATATAAAATTAAACCGTAATTAAATTGTAATGATATTTCACAATATTACTGAATCTTTACTGTATCAAATAAATGCAGTCTTGATGAATGAGAAACTTATGTCAAAAGCATATTTCTGAAAAATGTTACCAAGCCCAAACTTTTTTTCTCTTTTTTATTGTCAAAAATGTAAACACACATGCTCATTAAGTTAAACATCAGAGTGCCAAAAAAGGTTTATATGCAGATAAACAGAGAACAATGGGGCAAAAAAAATCTCACTCTGGGCTCACTGAAAAATTTAGGGTGACCTTAACTTAAATACAACATGCATACTTGGTGTAGGATCATGCATGTGAACACACTCACTGATGAACAAAATAAACCAGACACCACATAAGGATACATTTAGATTTACCTGAAGGCCGAGCTCTAGCGCTACATTGAGCAGTGTGATGTCAGGAGGGTTATCTGCAGGAGTAGCGATCTTAAAGGCATCCTGGGCCAGTTTGAAGATGAGAGAAGAGGAGTGGATGTGCTTCTGAATGGCCTCCAAAACAGTCCGCAATCTCAACATGTCACCTAAGACACAACACAGAATTCTCTTAGCTAAACACAGGCACAGCACATAAAAGTTTGTTTAAAGTGAACCTCACATGACTTGTGGGGAGCGATCGTGTGTGTAGCGCTCACCCTTAGCAGCAGTAAGCATGGTGGAGGCCAGTTCACACTGCTGAGACTCCAGGTGGCCCAGTGTGAACCAGCGTGGATATCTGCTGGGTACTATGGAGATGCCATGGTGAGGGTGTCCTATGTCACCTGAGGGAGCCGTGGACTCCAGCACTGGAAGCCTGCAGCGAACATGATTATTCTGGATTAGTCACACATATAAGACTCTAGTTATTCACATAGCCTATAACAAGACTGATATATAAGCTTAACACTTTTTTCCATTTTTTTTCTGTTGCTATGCACTGTTTTCTATAGTCTTTCTCTACTCAGTTTACCCAGACATGATTAGCAGAATACTGTGTGCTATTTTCTGCTAGCACTGTCTGACGGCAAGTGATTAGAAATAGCGTTCTACACTCTGCTACTCCTGCCTGAGTGAACATTAGACCACACCACCAGCTCAGACTCACAGAAGGTGCACAGAGGGAGCAGTGCTATTGATTGTGTATTAGTGAGGACTGTGATGAGCTAGACTCGGATAATGATGCCTCAGTGCAGATATACAGTAATAAGGTCCCACAGAGGGTTTATATGGCTGGAGTCAGTATCGGTAACACATCATGTTGAGATTCAGTCTAATGTGAGGAAATGTGCTCAATAAATAAAGGTGAAAACAATGCACACATTTCACATGAACATGAAAAACATGACAAAAAATATCCAACACTCTTGCAAGTTGCTGCATGATGGTGACTTATAAATGAAAGTTTTCTTCACAGTTTTGACGTACACTACTGTTGAAAGTAGTACTGTTTAGGTTAGTATGTTCTTTTTAAGAAATAAACTTTAATTCAGCAATGATGCACTAAATTGCTCAAAACTAACACTTTTCAACATTGATGAAAATAAGAGCAGCAAATCAGCATATTAGAATGATTTCTAAAGGATCATGTGACACTATGCCCAGTGAGTAATGGCTGCTGAAAATTCAGCTTCAACATCGCAGAAATAAATTACATTTTACAATTGATTAAAATAGATAAAAAGTTATTTGAAATTGTGATAATACTTCACAATAATAATGTTTAACTGTATGTTTTATCAAACATATACAGCCTTGGTGAGCATAAGAGACTTTTAAAACATAAAACAAATCTTCCTTTGAAAGAGGAAGTTTGTGTGGGGCATTACAAAGGGCTCATCCCATTTTTTTTTTAAAGGAAAAAATAAAAATAAACTTCAGAATTTATTGCTATGCGGGTGTTTTAGGGGGAGGGACATTCTCATCCTAGAGAGAATCTGATTGGACATCAGTACATCACGAGTCGACATCCTGTTTTGGTCTGTTTTCCCACATAAGACTGAATTTTGTGAAAAAAGCGCTAAAAGTGAATTTTGCTAACAATTAGGATATTAGCATATATAAACCCCATAGATAATACACATGGACTTTGGATGGAGAGAAATAGAGTCTCACCTCATTGCACGAAGGCCCAGTTTGTACGCCAGGTCTGTGTCGTGTGGCAGGAGGGCGGTGAAGAGGTACTTGGCAAACGTGTGCATGGGAACGCTTTCTCTATGGATGATCTCCCCCAGACCACTGAAGGGACCACCTGGACATACGGAGAGAGACAGAGAACAGCACATCAGAACTGCGCTGTCCATCATATCAGATTGCAGGGTTGAGTCAGGCTTGATGGACAGGAGGCTGGGTGAGTCAGTGAGGGCACACACAGCAAGTGAGAGAGAAATCGGAGTGGAGCGTATCGCTGGAATGCCTGGGGAGGATGATAAGAAGACAAACAGGCGGCGAGGCCTCATGGGCTTTGACAGAGTCTGTCCTCCCTAGTAGCAGCGCAGATGTCTGCTCTAAGGTTACGCCGCGTGTCAGTGGGAGGCTCAGATACAGGGTGGCCTGTTTTGGGGAAGGGAGTTGGGGACACTGCAGAGGCTAGCCTGCAGATCTTTTTACAGGCATAGCGCTCCCTCGCTCTCACTCACACACACACACACACACACACACACACACACACACACATATATATATATATCTCTCCAGGCTAGAGATAGAGGAGGAAAAGATAAAAGTAGACAGCGATCCACATCGGGGAAAAAGGTTGTGGGAAAAGCAAGAGAACAGTAAGGGGAGGAAACAGCTCCACACAGGGAGGATAGGGCCTACAGGGTGATGACAAGAGCAAAAGGCTGAAAAGTAGACGTGATATTAAGAACAAAGAGTTTGTACCTTCTAAAAGGAGGATGGCTTGTTTGCGGAGTGTTTGAACTAATACGTCATCCAGCTCCATCTCTTGCAGCTTGGCCACGATCTGCTCCTCGTTCCGGCACACCTTGTCCTGGGCGTACAGGCCCTCGGGCATTAGCCGCTGCTGCCCCATACCCATCAGCGCCACCTCTAGCGCCAGCGCCAGGTACGACTCCCCTCCATCTGGACATCCCCACACCAGCACATGCTGGTACACTGGAGGCTTGGGCTCACCCGAATCTATTTGGACACAAAGTGCTGTTTGTCAATGTCAGTTTACAGCTTGTTGCACATGTTCTTTTTGTAAAAAAAAAAGCAATAAACAACAATTTTAGGAAATAAGGCAAGCACATATAGACTACCACTCAAAAGTTTGGGGACGGTACGATTTTTAAAATGTTAAAATGAAAAGTATTTTATGCTCACTAAGGCTGTATTTATCTGAACAAATGTACATATGTAATATTAAGAAATAGAACATTTTGACTACATTTGTACTCTTACTACAAAAAAGTTTTTAATTTCAGATTGTATTTATTTTAAAATATAATTTATTCCTGAGATGGCAAAGCTGAATTTTCAGTGTCTTCAGTGTCACATGATTCTTCAGAAATCATTCTAATATGCTGATTTGGTGGTCAAGTAACATTCCTTAACAGTGTTGAAAAATGAGCTGCTTAATATTTTTGATACTTTTTTCAGGATTCTTTGATGAATAGTGGGTTCAAAAGAACAGTATTTATTTGAAATTGTTGTAACAATTAAAAAAAAATAGCTGTTACATCTTTTAATAAAAGTATTTATTTCAAAAATAAATAAATAAAATCTCTTACTGACCCCAATCTTAGGTAACATATAAAAACACCACAGACTGTATCAGTCATCTGTATCAGTGTCTAAGGATATCTGTACCAAAACTGAGGAAAAACACCATCTGTTTGGTAAGAATTTAGACCCTCATCCCCAACTCACTTAAATCCCCTGGCAAATTTATCCTGTTGGCCAATTCTGTCTGTACAGTGGGCAACAGACAAGGATCAATGGGTTCACCGCCATCTTGCTACACTGGAAAACAACATCTCTACTGGTATCTCACAATCATCCCCCACAAAACAATTTGACCAAGTTACGTGTGTCCTATCCAGTGCTTTGGTTTACAGTAAACCACCTAAATATTAAAGCAGAGGGGTTAGAGGGAGCATTGTTTTGGCTTTCCACACTGCTGCCGCCGCCGCTACAGCTGCTGTTGCTGGTCCTGCTAAGCTAAGATCCTGACCTTCGGACGTTCTGATTGGATAAAACCAAGAGTCCGCCCCCATCCCAGCACATGCCAGATGTTTCCAACTGTGCAACAGAGTCAAACAAAGAGCTATGCTCTCTAGCACACATACAAACATACAGTGTAATGCACAACAGGCGCACACACAAGCCAACACGACCGCTACAGCGCCGTGGCCAAAAGGGAGAGCTATGACGGGACACACAGATATGCACAAACTCTTCCAAGTCACAGTACCATTTGCCAGTATTATTCAGGCACACAATGCCTCTCTGTGGGTTCCTCACTACAGGAATACAATGGCCGACACTTTCCATTGGCCTGAGCTGGGAGGGATGTATGGAATGCAAATGCTGATTGATTTTATACGTTTTACACCACTGAGTGGGCAGAATGACCTTTCTGACACAATAGCACCCCTTAACACTGCTCAGAAAAGGAGGGCAATTGTAAAGAGTGAGGAGATGGGGATCCAGCAGACTGAATGAAGCTCTCAAAGACACAGGCCAGTTGCTGAGCGAGGAATCAAATAATGCCCAAGGCGTCTCGGAGAGTCAGGACAGAAGCCCAATGACAGCCTATAATTGTGTACCTCCAGTATCCATGGTATTGTCATCCTCCACTCGACACGTCTCTGTGAGGGTGGCGAAAAGGCAGCCAATGGGGTCGAGGGGGTGGCCCACCCAGCCCTCCAGATTGGTGGTGTTGGTCATTCCCCTCTGCAGCAGTTCTGAGGACACAACGGGAGATATGTACTTGTATTAGGAACATATGCATCAACATGTCAATACTTAAATTACTATGAAACAAGCACTCTTTTTAATTTTAAAAGCACACATGGCTGTTCATAAAATTTCTGTAAAAAAATTAAGAGTCCTGCAGTTTTCTTTTAATGTCTACATATACACGTAGAAATGGTCACTATCGAAAAGATAAGGCTTCTGATTAACAATAATGAATTCGTCATGAGCATTTGGAGTAAGGCCGTATGTTATGCAAAGCAGATCAATGTGTGTTACCTTTCTTCTGATGCTTGTATATGTCTAATTGTCGTTGCTGTTGGAGCCGGAGGGTGTTGATTATGGCAACAGCCAGTCGCAAGGCTTCTCTGGGGTAACCATGGGAACGCAGGGCATCCACCCTGGCGCATGCTGTAGGCACATGATCTGGAACGAGTCACGTGATACAGTATAAACATGGTGGGGCTCCTTTCAGATGGGACGGTTTCAATTTCAGACAAAATTGTAATGGAAGCTCATGCAGAAGTGAAATCAGACAGATTACGACACAGCAGGAAGTGTCTTACTGAGAGTGACAGTTCCACTTTTAGACTTAAGGTCCTGTCACACCAAGAAGGAGAACTATAAGTGATAACTATATTGGTGTCCACACCAACCCACAGTAACATTGTTTATTTTAAAGGGCTAGTTCACCATAAAATGAAAATTCTGTCATTAATTACTCACCCTCATGTCGTTCCAAACCGGTAAGACCTTCGTTCATCTTTGGAACACAAATTAAGATATTTATCATCAAATCTGAGAGCTCGCTGACCCTCCATAGACAGCAATGCAACTGAAATGTTCCCAGATCCAGAAATGTAGCAAGGACAACAGTAAAATATTCCACGTGACATCAGTGGTTCAACCGTAATTTTTTTATTTTTCAGCATATGCGCGCTGTCAACTGAATGTGAACAACGCTGATTTACGCTGATTACGTTCTGGGGTATGCTCCAAATGGTGGAAGATGGTAACTCGGGGAGAGGAATTGCTGATTAAATTATGTTATTATTGTTTTCTTTCCACACAAAAAGTATTCTCGTAGCTTCGTAAAATTACAGTCGAACCACTGATGTCACAAGGACTATTTTACAGATTTCCTTGCTACGTTTCTGGATTTGGGAACATTGCAGTTGCATTGCTGTCTACGGAGGGTCAGAGAGTTCTCAGATGTTATCAAAAATATCTTAATTTTTGTTCCGAAGATGAACGAAGGTCTTACGGGTTTGGAACGACATGAGGGTGAGTAATTAATGACAGAATTTTCATTTTTGGGTGAACTAACCCTTTAAGTGTGTGCTGCAGGTACGTCATCTGTTGATTTAAATGTTCAAGCTCATGTAGATTCTAAATGGCTGTCAATGTTTTTTTTGTTCTTCAGCTGGAAAAGTGATTGCAACGATATTGTATCTCTGTATCCTTACTGTTATAGCTGTGGTATGGACTTCCCTATTCTCATAGAATTAGAGTGATTATTAAAACTTTATAGTGGTGTGAATGTGTCTTTATTGTTCAGAGTCTGCTGTATAAAAAAAACTTGCATTGCCTGGCTGCTCTGAACAGAATCAACATGGACAAAGATAGCTTGAAATGCCTGAGAAGTATGTAAATACATACCTAGCCACAGTGGCAGGCCCTGGGGGTTGAAGAGCAGGCTCTCTCCCTCTCTCTGGTAGGCCGGGGACATGTAGAAGTCACTACTGATGATTCTCTGCAAGTGACTATCCTGCCAGTGCAGGTCACAGGCCTCCATTGCTCTCGTGAACACCGTTCTTCTAGGCCGGGCCAGTGAGTCTACGCAGAGTAAAACATAGTTATGTGAGCCACAGACATTGAGATAAGTGGATAATTTCAGGTTTGGATCAACTGATCGGAGGCTTACCCTGAGCCAGGTTGCTCTGTGGCAGAGCGTTGGTGATGTTGGGAAGCTCGCTGCCGTAATTGCCGTCCTCTAGAGGGCAGATGTCCATGTCTCCCCATTTCTTCAGCTGTCTCAGCCAGCCGCTCTTCTCTTCACTTTTACAGTGCGGGTTCAGCACGATACACACCCACAACGCACCTGCAAACCCACAGCACAGAGTCGTCTTTATAACTGAAGTGTGGCTTATAAATGAGCGAGGGAGAAACTAGAAAGGTAAAATGAGCATAAAAGGATAACGAAAGGAGATTTTAGGTTGCCACTTTTCCCATTTTTATACACTTTTTAACTGGTTTAGCTTTGAACGCAGCTTTTGATTTGCTCCTAAATGTGAAATGGAAAATCGGCGCATTTAATAGATGAGGCGCATCAATGTCAAACACTGGCAGAGGGGAGCATATGAAATTTGGCAGGTGTAGGGTTGTCTGGTGGGCTCGAGTAACTGGCGATGCCTTTTTGTATCTAGGTAACAGATGGCTGGCCTGTGTCTTTTTCCATTGCAGTCATGTACACGCAGCCCTGATTGGCCAAATTGCTGAGCTCCGGCCAATCAGAGTGGCTGTCAACTAAAACACTGAACTGTCTTGCACATTTATTAAACGCTCCGGTCACAGTGATGCGCCTGCTCTTGCAAAAATCATAATGCATGGTCAACCTTGGCAGGTGCGCTTTGTTTACAGCTACAACCATTTCGAAGGAAAAGGAAGCCAGAGATGCAGCGCTCAAATGAGCCTCTTCAGGATGTGCTCTCATCAACCTCTTTAAATGGCCCGATCAATAGGAGACAGCTTTAAAGCTAATTGATCTTGGCCCTTTCATGCTATCCCGACAGAGATGGTCCTCTGCATGTGCCGCAGTCATGCGCTGATCCACTTGCCCTGACTGAACTGCTGCAGGTCAGACGGTGCACATGCACGAATGTGCTTAAGGCTAAGGATATTGAACCAAGGACCAAAAGAGTAAGTACTAATGATTAAGGTTTACAGAAGAGGGATGAGGTTGTATACGAAATACGAAATTGGGCTAATTGTGCTACGCTACTCAAAAAAATGTGATTCGGCCTAGTAGGACACTTTACTGGGTCATCATGTGTTGCTGATAAAGGAACCGCATCCTATTAAACAGCCATAGGCCAAACCTTATATCTAACCCCTAAAATCTCTCATTGGTTGATGAGAATGTTGTTCCAGGACAAACAAGAATTGAGTGAATTGAGAAAAACATGTGAATTGAGAAACATGCCATACAAGTTAAGAAGAAAAAAACTCACCCAGCTCGTCCCAGAGTTGTCGGCATTTGTCGGTCATGCCTGTGCCCTGTTGTCGCCACAGAGATAGACGTGGGTCAGCCATGAACTGCTCTGTGATAAGCGTGAGCATCCGCGCCCCGTTTGAGTCGCGCATCCTCAGCATTTCCCTCACCTGAACAAAAATCCTGGTTTAACCTCATGCATCACATATAGGACTAACACACACCTGTATCTATCAAAAATCAGCATCATATTTTGAAGAACAAAGCAAGTAATTAGTACATAAAGCATCTTATACAGCACAAGTGTTTTAGCTGAAAGGACTGTGAGATCAGGATGCTTATGTATGTGTTTGAGCACTATATTCAGCATCAATATCAAAGGCTGTAGTGCAGTCCTTCAAATCTTCAGATAGCAGACAGGTAAAGCAATGAACTGCGCTGGCTATTGAAAATAAGAGGCAGCTTGACATTTAATTAAAATACATTGATTTAAATGGGCCTCCTAGGATTTCATGGGCCCATAATTCACCATAATAGCACATTTCGCACACACACACACACACACACACACACTCACACAGAAAGCAAGAGTGTCTCACCTTGGCAAACATGGAGTTGAGCTGCTTGCCTGAGCCATAGTATCCTCCCTGAGAGAGGAACTGCTTGACCTGTTCCCTCACTTGCTCCTCGTCCAGGTGCCAGCAGTTCTCATCATCAATACTGGCCCCTGCTGTGGGATCTGGGGCCCCTGGGAGAAAAATACACCCGGTTAACTTTGGATACTTTCAGCAATAACACGTATCATTTATCTGTAGAAAAACAGAGTAGAAGCTTGGGTTACAAGCAGGGCTGCACGATAAATCGCATGCGATATTTAACGCGCATCTTGTCAGAAAAGCCAGTTCTGCGCCAAAACCATGTTCATATTCGCTTAATTTTTTGCGCAGCTCATCAGTGAACAACGGCTCTGTGTAGTTAATGCTGCTCAATGTGAAAGCCCGCGGCTGATGGAGATTTACCGCTGATTACAGAACCGGCTTTCTGAAAAGATGCGCGTTAAATATCGCATGCGATTTATCGTGCAGCCCTAGTTACAAGCTTATGCAATTCAACAATAGACAGAAAAAAATCTGCTTGTACACATTAACACTTTGAAAAACAGCAGTTCCTGAGCCTGCTTACTCTAAACCACAGCCGAAATCAATAATATCACTTCCTTTTGGCAGAATACCCTTTTTTTACCACTACAAACTGATAATACCACTGAGGTGAGTCAAATCATAGCTATCAAAGTTTGATTCTTAAAAGATTGCTTCCCATTGCCACTGTGATTTGCAAAAGAAAAAAAAGGTAGAAAAGTCAAATGCATTAGAGACAATCACTTTATCTGAGTAAGGTCTTACTGTATTTCCAATATTTCGATGCACTTTAGGTTTACAACCCCCCCCCCCCATTCCAGAACAAAACACATCAGCACATTCAGCCCTATTGAATTCCACTTAAAGACACCATGAAGCTGCTTCATATACAGACTGCATAGAGAGTTGATCTACCTATTGGCCCCCTTTGGGTCCCCCTGTGGGTATTAAACATACATAAATGCTATATATGGAAGTGGAACGGTTGATTTTGCATCGCTTGCACGTTTCCCTGTCCTTGGCATGTGTATTATGATAAGAAGATCCATCTTGAGTTAGAGATTAGCTCTTAAAAGGCTTGGGTGGACTTAGGGGAGCAATAATAACTTTCATACAGTAGATTATCATCAGTGTGTGACATAAGCATTGGAGTTATTTACTACGCACGTATCTACAATGTACAGGGTATCTATGGAGCCAACTGTGCTGGATATAAAGTGCTTTGAAATAAGAGCGCTTGTTGTAATGCTTTAGATTGCGGTAGACTGTAACCCTGTTCAGCATAATAGTAAATTATTAGTGTACTTAATGGCTACAATGGGCTAGTGAGGTGCAAACTGCTATAAACAGAAGGTGCTGTGTGTCCTTGTATAAGCAGGCCTCCAGCATAGGTGTCCATTGCACTTTTGATCCAACATCTTGGCAGGTTATCACATTCTGCACATTCCGGATTCAAAGTGTAGCCACTGATTAAACATTGATAAGAGGCTTCTGCCTGACCCCTTCATTCCTATTTAAAACAAGGTCAGAGGGCAAGAGGATGGACTTCCTGGTTTCAGAGGCTCCTTGGATAAACGATCAGGAAGTGGTGGTATTTATTTTTGCACAATGTGTTGAATAAAGCTTTCAAATGGGGGGAACTCTTTGGAACATTTGCCTGTGGAAAAGGAATAGTTGTCATGTGACTCTTTGTTTATGCTGCTCACCATGTACTTGGTTGATCTCAGAGTTGGAGGATAGGATTTCATCTGCCAGTTTTTGGGCAGTGGGCAGCACTTCCGTGTGGTGGGCTGTGATAAGGTACTGCACCAACTTTTGCAGCTGGTCTCTGTTCATCTGGAAGAGTGTCTCTGAGATGGGCAGCCGCAGTTTGACTTGCTCGGGTTTGCGGATGCGATATAAGGACAGTGCCACCACGTGCGCACAATAGAAGATGTCTCGGTTACCACAGCCGCATGTTACTGACGTGATCTTACAGCGGTCGAAGCTGATGGCTACCTTATGTGTCGTCTCTGGCTCGGATTGCGTTGCCGGCTCTGTGACTGTGCCACTGAGGTGAAAACCTGCATAGGAAGAAGCAGAGAGGGAAAAGCTGAAGTTAATAATGACATTTGATGTCATTTGAGTAGCATATGTCTCTCATTGGTCCTAAACAATTCTCTTGCTAACTGCGTGAACGTAAATGGAAGTCAAGATTGGTAACCAGGAATGGCTAAAGGCAAATTAGGTTGCTACCAAATCCACATCTGATTGTTTGACTGTACAACAGACTAGTTTTGTAGCTAGTGGTTACCAAACCGCAAGATATGTGAGATGCTATCCAACTGCAGAGTGCTATCTCCAAATCCTAGTAGATCATGCTACAGTAGAGCCCTATAGGAAATTGGCCCTTAAAATGTCATTAAAAATCCATAACTTTACTCAAAATTTCCAAAATATATGAAGATACCAGTCTAAAGCCTTTTTTGGAGATGATAACATTAGACGATTATTTGGTCTGCAACGTTCTAGAGAACCAAAGAACTAAAAGCATGAAGGAAGAAAGACCGTACGCATGTCTTTGTGGCCAATAGGATGGCTCATTCTTCACTTTGACTTAAATTATTAATAATGGAAGCCAAAGGAAGGGGGTGGGGGGGACTAGAATTACTGGATCACTCTAAACCATTGCAATAGAACCATTCATCACAATGCCCAGGAAACTACATGGGTTCAGAGATCATTTGAATCTCAAATCTCTATGCACGCTTACAAGTGACAGAATCAGGATCCCATGTATCCTTGCAGAGTCAACAGCTGAAATGATTCAAGGAACAGGCTGTCGACAGGAACAGGCAGGGCAAGTCTCATTTGTTACCACCCCATACACCCAGAAATGTGTCCAGCTGATGAATAAAGCCTCCGTGACCAGAACACACTGCACCAGAGCTAGAAGGTGTCTTTACATGTGCCCACATATATACACACATGTGCAGGGAAACAGACAACCGCACACATCACAATTAATTCTAGGGTTCGGCTGGTGCGACAGGGGTGCCTAATAAGCATGTGCAAAGTCGGCTGTTCCCTTGCCAAATCCCACAAAAGGCTTTTCCAGACGAGTTCTTCTGAGAAGTCGGCCCCCTCCTCAGCCCCGAGATTTTGGAGAAAAGAAATCCGACGTCCAATTTACTGCCAAACCCTTTCAGGCACAGCCAACACAACAGAGCCATCTGATTAAGGGGAGTTTATGGTGATGTCTGTTTTCATTTTGATAAAAGACAGAAAAGGAGAGGGAGTGCCCCTATGTGTTGCAAATTACTTTTGGCACAATGCGGTGTTCAAAGTGAATTTGGTTAGAGAGACAAATGTCCACAGGAGTGTGTAAGAAGGGAGTGCATTTGTAAGGTTAATTTTTCTTTTAAGGACTACGGCAAGAATGATCAAACCGTGCGTTTTCGTCGTGCCACAACTGGCATTTCTTTATGAAGCTAGCGCAGCTCTGCGGCATCGATTGCAAGCGTGCTATAAGACTGATCCTTTTTGCAAAACATGACGTATAGAAGGGTTTTATGGTAATTTTTTTTTTTTGCAAAAACTTCAAACGTGTTAGGCCTAATACACGTTTGCAAGGCAAACAATGGATCATCTTGCCTACCATAACATATGCAAAGACTGAATTGTTTTACATTTCAAAAATGTCCCAGGCAATGAGGGCGCCTTCATGTGAACCTTTGCATTATCAGATCATGCATTATCTTGGACTGGAAAAACTACAGATGAGACTAAACAGGCCTGAATTTGAACTGGCTATCACCATCAGTTTGCTTGATCTTTCCAACGGCCGAGCCGCATTAGTCACATGAAGGACACATCCCACCCAGTATCAAATGGAGCCGAGCGAGCCTCCCTACAATGATAATGTTTAACGGTAATGGTGGCTGAAATAAGTACATTTCCCAGCTGCTTTTAAGAGGAGTCATTCGGCTGTCCTGTGCTGTCCGAGTCCACTCCTCCTGTGTGTCATCTTTTATCAGATACAGAATTGGCTTTTGCAGAGGGATGACTTGGGGCTTTTATGTTCATAATAAGAAGTAAGAGACAGAAAAACAGGGAAATATAAAACCGAGAGAATAAGAGTCTCATTCATGTCCAGAGTACAAATAGTCACACTTATACACTGAAATTTAATGCTCACATTTCAGGTTGTGTTTAAATATTGTAATAGTACCAATAATAATAACAACAACAATAGCTTTAGTAAGCACAGCTATTACAAAATGTGCTGATCAGTGACAGTAGATTTCTGAACGACGTGTGTTAGGATCGGCCATGACGGGCATCTATGACATGGTCCGTCGGTGAGGTTATGGAAAAGCAGATAAGCCCATAGGCTCATGTGACAAGGGTTGCATTGAAGAGAGCATGCATCTGCTACTGATGGACATGAAGAGCCCTCCTTGTCTTTTTATTATCTCTCTCATATCGCTAGCTCCCCACCCACCCTCCCTCTCCACCAGGCCTTTTGTAGCTCAGATGCAGCACTGAAAGCTGCTCCACCATGCTCTCCACAACTGCTCTTTTCAGGCTAACCTCCATCATGGTGTGAACATAGATCGGACCCTCCCCCCATCTCTAGAGGCTTTTTGAACATTTTCTACCTGGGTGAGAGGAAGGGGGACGAGAGAGAAAGATGAACTGTGCTGGGAAATGGAGCGAGGATGGATGTCATAAGCAGATGGAGTGCTGTTGTCAGTCAAAATGAGCCATGCAACGTCATCTAGAAGAAATAATGACACTGCTGTAGTTAATATCAGTCATTCTGACCACACAAAGAAACTATTGAGCGTGTCTGCTGTGTCCGCACCAGGCACAACAGATGATTTCGTCATTTTTCAGAGGCCTGCTAAATTGTTTAAGGTTTAAGGTCCATTCACACCAATGGTACAGAAGGTTTAAGGTCCATTAAGGTTCTGGTACAGAAGGTTTAAGGTCCATTCACACAAAGAACAATAACTTTAACCATAACTATATTAGCGTTAGGGTTGTGACGGTGAGAAAATTTCCCCACCGGTTAATCGACGTGTAACAACACCGATAATACTGGTATCACAGTGGGGTGGGGGGTTCCTTCTTTTTCTCGCTTTCCTTCACTTTTAAATAGCTTGTAAAGGCTGGGTGCGCATTTTACTTTCACTTTAAAATTAGTGGCAATTCGGTAGCAATTCAAGCAACAACAAAATACAACGTCAAACTCACTTAGCCTATATAAAAATCATAGACCTTTTATTAACAAAACAAATAAAAATACACCATGCTATAGGCTATGCCTAATATAAAATAACAAATAACTTGAACAAAGTTAAAAACTACAGAACTGAAAATCAGCAAACACTGTTGAACCAAATAAATAAGAAACGTAGAACGTTTATTAGCAAAGCAAATAAGAAAGCTTGGAGGCACGGCATACACCTTGATGTCAAAAAATAAATTACACAAAGTCTAAATAAAATAAAAATCAGCAAACATTGTGGAACCAATTAAATAAGAAAGAAATGTTTAAAAAAAACTTCCAAAATCACCTTAGATAAAAGGCAGAAGTCAACAGGCTTTTCAAAATCCAAAATATTGTCAAACAGGTGCTTTTGCATTTCGTTTAGAAATTTAATCATCCACTATCATCTTGTCTCTCTCACCTCACTCTTCTTGTCGGTCAGCTCGACTCACTTCATGTGATAAATGAAATCTGATCTGTGATGCGACTGTCATTCGGCATGCTGCATTGAGCAGCCGATTTCAGTTTTTAATTGTAGTGTCTGTTGTCTAACTGAACTAAATGATTTTTATTACTATAAAATCAAAACGACGGTGATGGGCAGTGCCGCGGTGGGCAAGTGACGTAACCGGTGTTTCGGCTTAACACCGGAATCACCGCCAACTATCGCAGCAAGCCTAACTAGCGTCCATACCAACGCACGTTAAAACAATTTTATTTGTTTATTAAGTGTGTGCTACAGTTATGTTGTCTGTTGGTTTAAATGCTCATTCTTTAACGTCAGGTGGATTCTGATTGGCTGTCAATGTTCTTCTGTGATGTTATTGTTATAGTTAAGGTGTAGGCCTAGATATTGCTATTCTCATAGAATTGAAACGATTATTATAAGATGGAAGAGGTTTTTTTATGTCATATCACCACCAAAGTTTACTTTAAATAGCAATAACAGAATAGCCTAAAAAAACAATGACAAACAATAGCCAAACTCTTAGCAACGTGAACTTTAAACTGCCAGCAAAGGAAACTAGGTAAGTGACAAAGTAGAAGAAACTAGAACATCAAACCAAACTCTAACGGCAGAAAAAGTGCTAAAAACAGATGTGCTTCCTTTGATCACGCATGAGATGCAAACAAAAACCTTCACTTCAAATGGATGTTCTTACACATTTAGACAATAAAACAGAGTTTGGGTGAAGTATGCGAGTACCGCATCTCTGGGAAAGGATTGCGGGCTTCTGTGTCACCGTCCATATGACAGGAGACTATTTTCTCTCAGGAAACTACCACAAATTGGTCCGCCTCTAATCGCGGCGCCAAGCTTCGTGGCATCATCACGACACAACAGAGTCAGCCGGCCAAGTTACGATTCTCTGTGTATGTGTAACAGTCAAAATTAATCCGCTGGCGATGCCTGCTAATGCACACTCATCCAGCCTGGGCTTTAGGAGTCATTTTAGTCACTGAGCTCCAATGGCCATCTGTTGGGGAGGGAGGCGTATTGGGGAGCTCACACCGCTGCAATGGCCACTGATCAGGGAACAGGAGAGGAGTCCCCCTCTTTCATTCATTTACTCGTAGCCTCACTCTATCCACGCCATCTGCCACCCCTCTGACACGCCCACTCGAGAGCTTTTCAGCCAATCACGGCCGAGTCCCCACACACTCTTAAACCATTAACATCTAATCAGCCGTGGAGGCCAAACGGGGTCCTGTATGGTAGGCACCGGGCCAACGCCGCATGCACTAGAGCCTCCCCCCTCCCGCCCTTTCCCTCCATCTTCCATCTGTCCCAGCAGCAATATGGTTAACATATCAGCATCAGCATCCTAGCTCCCCCCACCCATATATCTGCACACAACAGACATGCATATGCACAGGCACACACATTCAGAGGCTTCTATCTGCCCTGATAAAGGTTTGATTGATTCATTTGTGATGTCCCTCAAACAGCAGCTTCCCCGAGTCATTTGTCACGATCACACATAATTGATTTCTGATCCACCGAATTGTGAAGCTCGAGAAAGAGGCACGCAGGGCTCAATCAGCGTCCCTTTCAGCGGGCTAGCGCCGAGCAGCAGGTCTGACATCCATGGAAATAGCAGATAAGACCCGGAGAGGAGTATGTGGTCTCCATTAGACCAAGCCATGTGCATTGTGAGTGAATTGAAGGGGGGAAATTAAAGCTGGGCTAATCATACAGCGCCGGGTAGTTCAAAACCAACAATTTAGCATCTGATGCAAACTAGGCCCGGCTGAAGAGCATTTATTCTCGGATAATTCACCCGGCGAAGGCTAAAAACAAGCCGGAGAGGCGGATGAATTTGAAGGCGAATGGGGCGAAAAGGAGGAGATGAATTGCACTTTTGGACAGGCCGTAAGCACAACCAGATGTCCTGCTTGAGATAAAAGCAGATGCACTTGAAGTGAAACCGTGCGGTGTGGAAAGAGAGGCGGGGGATATCCTTTCATTGTTATTTCTGTTTAAGGTTTTCTTCTATTGCATCTAAAAAAGCAAGCTGAATATGCATACGTTTTCATTCGCCTTCTCAATAGGGAAAGCATGCTTCTCCAAAACAGTGTGCGGTACGCCGAGCGCACAACATTGTAATTCTTGAGCTGTTCTTGTCTTTGTGCAGATGCTATAAAAGAAAGCAAATATGCCTCACAAACACGTGATGCACAAAAGAATGACACTCAAAGACAATGTTGCGTTTTCTTTTGCTAGATGGATTGAAAAGATGATCAAACAATGCCTGTCTCATGCGAAACAAGCCATTTTATTAAACTACAGTCAGTATCAAGTCTCATCCAGACACTGTGCATGAAGAGAAAGCAGAGTTCTGGTATTGTTTTGTGGGCAGTCTGCATGTATAAGACAATCTGACAGCTAGGAAAGGTCACCGGCCTGCACATTCCCTGATCACTGATGGATTGTTTGTGAACAGCCAACCACCATCAGTCCTTGTGCATCAGCATGTGCCCTCCAAGACTTTCTGTGGCACTTTGGCCTTTTACCGCTCATTTCCCTAAACGCAGACTTGGTTGTGTTTAATATGCGAACATGTACAAACCATCTGCTGGCCTGCAATTGCTCTTTTGAGCTCTCTCTCACACTAGAAGCATAGCCTGCACTGATAGATAATGCTTTAAGAAGCTTATATTTCATGACTCATCCATTCAAAAAAAAAATAAAAAAATCCCCAATCAATACTAGAAAAGGAAAGAAAACCGATTGACCGAGGAAACGGCTTTGCGTGTAACTCGTGAAGGCCTCACAGCGTCAAGACTCTCTTCTGCTGTCCCACGGCATTCCATCTTAAACCGTTTCCTATGAGGAGGCATGACTTCAGTTTGCCCTGCAGCTGTAAAAGCAGTATCAGATAAAAGATGCAAAAAAAACTTCTGAGGGCCAATAAGCTCACATCTGTTGTGTGCTTTGTGTTTTCATCTACAAGGTAAGAAAATGTCAATATGTACTCTGGGCTTGTCCCAGCAGCAATGCCTGCATTTCCTTCCTGTCCTGCTGCCTTCTAAACTGAACTATTCTTCCCTCTCTCTCTCATATAAAGCAGGGATGCAATGATATTTCAGACAAAAATGTGAACAAAAATCCTTAACACCTAACAGTGGAACAGGAAAAATGGAAAACCATTTCATATTTGTGTTTCCTAGTTGTACAAGTCCCTATAATCTGAAGCGATCACTCTCTTGATTTTGCATATTAATAAAGAATATTTTCCCATGTGAGGCCATTCAGTGCAACATCTCATCTAATACATGAGAAGACTGTCTCTCATTTGAGAAGACAAAAAACTGTTACTTAACAACCTGCCAACTTTCCTGAAAAAAGCCTGCATATTCCTAACAAGATTTATAGTGATTTTATTAGCCAAAACTCCTTTGTTACATCGATTTGAGTTTTAAAAAAAATTATACAATACCTTTTAAAAAGTTGTAGATGCTATTTGTAAGGCTGCCTGAACGAAGAACAAGTGAAAAGTGAAACTATAATACTAACAAGTGAAACTATAGTAATACAAACAGAATTTGTTTCATTATTCCAAACAAAGTAAGTGTTAAATTAGCGTGTAAGGCTTCACAAATTTTGGTTTCAGCCAAGAATTATCATTTCAATGTACTGCTAATAAAGAGGCCTTAATTGTGCTGAGAAAACCAAACTATATTATCTTTTGAGTTTTCCATTAAATAGTGTGAAAACTCCACTTCCAATCAGCCCCTCCCTACAATTTCCTGCAGAAAATTCTCATCAAACCAAACTAAGCATATGGACAAGGACAAAAAACAAGGGAGGGGGAATGCATACACAATGGAATCGTTCCCAACAAGCCCTTCCAGCTTAGCTTTTGCATGCATTACGATGATGAGACCCTGAAGGTGTGCACAGCTAAGGAATCAGCTGAGGCAGCAATGGCGGCATCTCTAATTACAAACGCTCATCCTCCAACTATCCCCCCACCTCCTCCTTAAACTGCCCATTGTCTGCAGCCTCCCTCACTCCGTCTCTCTCAGGAGTGCCTTTTGAGCTGGCATGCACCCGTTAGCCCTGCGCTGTGTTCCCCTCAGCACTCTTAATCTAGCCCTGACCTGCTTTATTCCTCCTGCACCGGCTGCCCACTGGGCCTCCGATTCACAGGCCCCCCTTTGTTGTCAATGGGTTTGTCTAGGCCTCAGGCTGGGGCCTGGCCTGCCATTGTTGCCCACAAAGAGCCAGCAGCGGTTAGCAGGCGTCAGCTTGGAAGCAGGGTCCTGTGCGACCACCGCTGCTGGGAGATTGCCGGCCCAGACTGAGAGGAGGAGGACAGGAACGGACAGATAGGAGGAATGTAGAGTAGGGACACCGCTGCCAGCACAAACTCCAGCACCCAAGAGGCCTGGAGTGCAATGGTGTTCTCTCAAAGCGAGACAATGTCCTATTGTAAGTGCAGAATGGTTGCCCCTGGTGCATTGTGCCGATACTTTTCCCAGTTTCCCCCTTTCCCAGTCTCCCAACATTGGAGAAAAGGCTAAAATTAAACATTTCAGATGAGATGTTCCGTGCACTAAAAATACCACATAAATCATTTTAAGTAATCAAATAATAACGATAGTAAAATATTTATTTAATAAATATATTTAAAGTTTTATCACATTCTTTAGTTTAATAAAACAAGTTGATCAAGACAGAGCTGCTACTACTGCATTAAGTTCAATAGTGACTGAATAAATCACATTAAATTCATTGTTTAGTTCAGGTGTGCAATTATACTGCCATATTAAAATAAAAAGACTGAGCAAGGGAAGGACTGCTGACCGCCTCCTTAAATGCCCCTCATTTAGGAAAAACTAAAATATTCATCCCAATAATAGGTGGTGATGTAACGATTAACCGCGAGCCGGTTGAAAATCGATTTAAATATGTGACGATTCAAATCAGTTGAGATGCTAAACAAATCGTGATTCAATTAGGGGTAGGAGTTTATATGAATGTATGTCTGAGGGGAACTTACTGTCATTTATTTTTTCATTTCCTCTTGCCTCTGTATAATGCATATTACAGTTCATAAGTGTAGCGCTGCTTTGTTTACAGCAGAAAACAAGGAAACGCTTTAAGTGCAACCTGCTGGCAGAGAGTGAATCTGTCTCATTCAGCTCGTCTGCAGATATATTTTTTTATGCATAGTATCACAAAACTGAAATTTGCTTCAAATTTCAAAATTATACAATGTAATTTAGATTAAACACTGCTCATGTTGCATGTATGCAGCATCTTTGTTTGGATCATAATTAAAATGCAGTGGTTGCCTCTAATTTTAAATGGAAAGAGCACAGACGAAGCCTAGTTTGTTTATATGAAGAGATTTCTTTTATTTGTGTTATTTATTTGATTTGGGGCTTGTTTTAAAATTTTAATGTAGTTTTGTTATTTACATTTACATTATATTTAATGTTATTTAGCAAATGCTTTTATCCAAAGCGACTTACAAATGAGGATAATAAAAGCAATCAAAACCAACAAAAGAGCAATAATTTACAAGCGCTATATTAGTATATTATTATATTGTTATATTTCAATTTCACAAAGAAATGTACAGTATTTTGTCCAAGCAATAATAAAAGGACACATCTAACTTATAATTGGTCTTAAATCTAATTTTGTTAAAAAAAAATCGTGAATCGAATCGAATCGTGAATCGAATCGAATCGTGAGTTGAGTGAATCGTTACATCCATACAAATAAGTAAAACAGCTTATTTCAGACTGGGCTGTTTAAAGGTTTTCATTGACATTCACATGCGCTCGCATTAATAATAATAGGAAATGCTCTGTAAACAATACAACACAATGCACTTTAGCTAGGCTCTGTGTACAAAGAAAAGGCCTATTGCCAGATACACAATTATTAAAACAGCCCTGAAGCTCTCAAAAGAGCAGCTCACCAATGACAACCTCTCTACGGCAAGCCAGGAGAGACACAAACAGTCGGGGCACTAACAGTTCCACAGAATAATGTGAAATACATTGTATATTATCAATGCAAACAAACAACTATACATAGATGATAAATCTAAAATAAAAGCATTTCAACACCTTTGTATTTTCTCCAAAGCTTTGACAATGCACAATTTCACTTCATTCAGGCTTTATGTGACTGGACACTGACACAAGTGATTTAAAACAGCCTTTGGCTGCTTTTAGCCAGAACATCGGAGTAGCTTTTCGACTGTTAGGATCCGTCCTACAATGGCAGCTTGATTACTAAGTATGGCTCCTTTTCTTGAGAGTGTCAAAAAAGGAAAAGGCCATCTGAAAGGCACTTAAACACAAATTATGTAGATTTAAGCACTGCTTTTAGTAACCAAGGACAGCTGCATGAATATTCATAAATCGCCCTCTGTTCCTGTTGGAGAGGGCAACCAAAGGAAGGTCTCTGTGAGAAAGCTGGCCAATAAGGTACTTGTGGTCTCTCAAGAAGTTTGCCAAACTCTGCAGACGTGCCCTGCTGTTCAAAAACACAACAGCAAATGTCAGAAAGCATGGAGAATTCAAAGCATGTATTGAGACGTTCAGCATTGTTGAATGAGAATAAAACTATCATGATGCAGTATCTACATGCGCAGGCAACAATTACAGCTCGCACAATATAGCGTTTGTCACCTCGCTCTTTTGCCAAGGTCATTGCCATCGCATACCTACTCAGGCCAGTGACAAAACATTGTGCGACTGGGGCTGAATGCAAAGCGCAGTAAAACAAAGGGCTTTGCTTGTGCCAGCTGGACCCTTCGAAACTTGGCACCACCACGGGCAAGCTGGAAAAACCCCCCTTACCAGGTAGAGGCAGGGCCTCTATAAGCCCTGAACATCCATCAACTCCAGAGCAGAGAAACACAGGTGTGGTTTGCAGTAGGGCTGAACGATTAATTGCATTTGCGATAATATCGCGATATGAAAAAAACACGATTTTTCAATCGCAGAGGCTGCGATTACACTCGGTCATGTGACACACGAGAGTAAAGAGTACTGATTACTCCTTTTAAAAGTAATCACGTTACTGTTCTGATTACTTTGTTTCAAAAGTAATTAGTTACATTACTAGTTACGTTACTTTTTTTCTTTTTTTTAATTTATGAAATCCCAGCATACACGCTCCCAATAAATATTTGTTATTAAAGCATCAACATTCACAGAATACTGCTATTTTTAAATAAAGCAAGCGGCTGCTGCATGCATGGTTTGGCATGGCAGAATGCCAGCAAAGAGCGCTGCATTTATAACACAATAAATATATGAATAATAAATCTTTCATAATGTCTACAATTCGTGTGTTATAATGAGACGATTCGTGAGCACGCAAATTGCAGCACTGCATTGCTCAATGCTGCAAACACGTGTTATAGCCTAAATAGAAACTCTGCATACGCTTGCACCTGCTAATCGTTTATATTTTATATTAGTTCATGTTGCTTTTGTGCAATAGATGAATAACAATTTATTTGTTTTAGATATTTTATGTTTAGATATGTCTATTTTGCGGGAGTCCCGTGAATAATTTTATTCTCCCGCATCCCGCACACACACGAGTGTCTTCCCGCCCGCACCAGCACTCGCCAATCTTGTCCCGCGCTGCGCTCCGTTGCGTCGGGTCTCGTGGGAACAGGTCTCCACTGGCACTTGACTCGACAGTGCGTGTGTTACATCCTTTTTATAATCTCTAAATTATAAAACACTGCATTCTGCCAGCAATGTAACGTGGCAGTAACATATAGAGACCTCGGCTTGTAACTATACTCTAATTACTATTTTGAAAATTATAACGCGTTAAATTACTCCGTTACTAAAAAAGTAATCAAATTACAATAACGCCTTACTAAGTAATGCATTACTGCCCAACGCTGTTGATGACACACACCCATCGGTCTAAGCAGCGCTGCTTCAAGTCGAGCATGGGCCATCAGCAGAAAAAGAAAATAAATAAAACAGTAAACAGCCAAAGGACGTAACTTAGAATGGGAGATGGATCGGTTTGTGAAAGGGAAGAGAAAAGCCATAGATGAAGTCGCACAGACCCAGGCAGGTGATAGTCATTCAAAAGCTAAATGCAGAAAATATGACGAGGCATAACTTGCTCTCGGCTTCACTCACCGTGTCTATACCGGACGTTACAGATGTCGCATCGCGCCGCAACAGCTCTACAATGGACGCGACAAAGCGACCATTGCAAATAATTTTAACTTTTTGTCAGTACGTCATAAATAGAACAAGGCATCAGTTTAATGTCAGGTTTTGTCGTGTCACGCCCTATACAGTCTATGGTCGCGTCACTGATTATAATGGTTTCTACTGTATTTTGCCACTTGCGTCCGGTGTAGACACTGTGTTTAATGTAGTTGGTGAGGAGGAAAGCCTGTATGTGTCCTATGCCTTAGCGGACAGCATGAAACCCACAAAAAAACAAATAAATAACAGAGAGAGAATAATAATAATAATAATAATAATAACAGTTATTCTCTCTATGCTATTTTTCAATGTTTCAAGTGATGCAGGTGTTTTTTTCCCCTGTAGGTTTTTTAAATTAAAAAAGCATTAATTTTTTCATAATGTTTAGTGAAATTATTTGGTAGTCTGAGGTGGGATGGGGATTCGGGAAAGGGGGGGGGGCAGATTTTTTTTAGGTTTAAAGGGGGACGAGACCAAAAAAGTTTGAGAACCACTGGTCTAAAGTTAACAGACAGTGTTTAAAAAGTGCAATCCACATGTTTACATACGTTTATTACAGTATTTTTGAATTACCTAAAGTAGTGTGGTAAAACAACAGATTTGTTTTTAGATTTCTGCAATCTACTTTATTTTGTGTGATTTGTTACTGACTTTCATATTAAGGTTTACACCAGGCTTATTTGTGCTTATTTGTTATTTGCTTTATGTTGTCATAATTATTACATGCTTACAAGGTTGGAAGATCAACAAATCAGTCAATATACTGTGATTGTAGTTGTTAAAAATGTCATTCATATCAATTCATGCATCACCTAATTTCATCGCAACATATAGACCTGGCCTACAGAAAATAACATTTATGTTTAATCTATCTAATATTGTGTTGGTCATACTATACAATGATTTATAGCTTGTCTTTGTTGAATAATACAGAACAAAGAGCTTTAAAAAAAATTATTGCATATTAAATCGCAATCGCAATATTGGTAAAAAATAAAAATAAAAAAAGATATAAAAAAATGTTTTCCCATTTACATTCTTTTCCAAAATCGTTCAGCCCTCGTTTGCAGGACTAAAAAAAAAAAAAAAAACATCTCCCTCTCATTCAAATTGTGAATGTGAAGGATAAACAGGATGGAAACAGCTGGCACCTTTCTCTTGCCTGCTCCAACAGCATTCTGATGGAAAGTGAAGGGTGTTTCTTCACCGCCTGAGATTAGAGGACCCAGCAGGGTCTGGCAGACCTTAAGACGAACCGTGGGCACTCTAGCAACAACAAACACAAAACATACACTCCTAAACCAAAGCATTCTGGCCCCTTCTCTTGACCGCTATGAGGGAGGATGAAATTCTGTACACCCCACTCACAAATGCCACTCTTTAGGGTTTCCTGTTGCTCGCATTCTCACACTACCAGAGAGTTTTGTATGTTGGTGTACGATCCATAATGGTTTTTGTACACAAGTATAGATGTCTTTCCTGAGTGTTAGTATAGTGGAAACCCAGTTGTGAAAGGTTCTTTTATCCCATGAGGTAAGCCGAGGAGGTGCTGCCCTACCAGAGGATCTGTTCAGACGGATCTCCGATAAGATGCCTATGAAATGGAAGCCCGGAAGCACATCCAACCGCCAGATTAAATGTCCGTCTTTTCTCAAAATAACTGCTTTGCGGATGTGAGTATGTGCAAAGAAAATCAACAATGCTAGAACATAAAAGAGTAGAAGGAGGAGGATATGCTAGGTTTATCGACCTGTTCAGGGTGACGGGCTGGAATTGAAGCAGTCAATCCAGCAATGCAGCTCATACAAACAGGGGTCCTGTGTCAGCAGGAGGCATCTGCCAAGGCCCGGCGGAATCAGGCAGGGGGTGAGGGGAGGCAGGACACCCCATCTAGGGCCACGTGCCAAACATAATGACCCCCACACACAACTGGCACAGCACTGGGTGGCAACAGGAGGGTTTTAGTGTGCGTGTGAGGCAGAAGAGGGGTATCCAGTGGAATGTGTTAGTTGAATTCCACGGGCACGCTGCCTCCTTTACCGCAGCCACAAAGAGCGGAGTGTGTGGACTTCACAGAGACGGAGGGACAGCGGGAGGGAGGGAGGAAGACATCAATGGAGAAAACTGGGCATAGAGCCAAACTCCAGTATTACAATAGAGAAGGGAGTAAAGTAAAAGAACGAGAGTAGGGAGCTGAGGGAGGAGATGTAGGAACCAGGCCTGATGTCTCTTCCAGGGGTGACGCCAATTCTATTACCAGAGTGTGGATAGAGGTCCAATGAGACTCTCTAGAGGATGAGACACCGTGCTCGGATCAAATAACATCTACTTGAGCCTAAGGAACAGTGAACATTGAGAAAACGTATAGAATCGTGAAAGAATAGGTGGAAGAATGAGGAAAATGTCGATGACGCTACCATGGATCTAACAATGTCAATAATTTGAGATAGGAATGCAAAACATATCTGTACCATATTATCAATTTACCAGTTTTTTAATCAGTAAGTCATGATGTAACAGAAGTTGCAGCAGCTCTTTTCTTTGAATTTATTAGTTAACAGCCATAACATGAAAATGATTATCAGCTTATCATATCGGCCAGATTGTATAATGTAGTGCATCCCTAATATGCACATTTTCTCTGACAGTGAAGGAACATCTGAGGAGCTTCCTTCACACACCTGGAGTTGGAAACATCAGCAGATATTTGATATCAACCTGGCACTTGAATATAAGAATGTGACACCAATATTAGTGGTCGACCGAAATATCGGCATCGGCCGATAAGTTTTTCTGTTTGGCCAATGTGTTCGAGGTGGGACTTTTATTTTGACGGCGCTGAAAATGGCAGCGCCTGAGCGTACACCGCTCACATTCTCCATCTTGTTCACTGTCATCGTTCAGTTCTGTCTAATATGGTTTGAAGTCTATCTAATAATCAGATAGAACTGTTAAACAAAGGAATTCAAATGTATACAAAAAGTATTATAACGATTGCTTTAATATTATTAGTAACAGAAAGGCAAACATTATAATACATTCTCATTTGCCATCAGCATTCAGCAAATACGCATTTATATAATTTAAACAAATCTTTGAATGACTAATGAACATTTAATTTCACAAACCTTGCAGATCTTGTGAAGTGTGCATTTGTATCATGCATGATCGCGTGTTCTCTGCGTGATGGTCGGTCCGTGCAAATTGAATGCTGACAGGAGGAGAGTTCTGCTTGACTGGAGACTCGCGATCAACAAACTTTAAACTAGTGATTTCAAATTATGCTGTGCTTTATGCATTTGCCCACTGTCATATTCATGTAATTTGCATGCTGTATGTAAAATGAGTGTTACCTTGGCTTTACTTGAAAAAAAAAATAATAAATGCTTCCCAATGCACACAAACTTCTCAGAATACTGAGTGCCCTGTTGGTTAGAGTGTTTACTTCCTTTTTAATTAGATTTTTTTTTAATATTTATTTATTTGTGAAAATACTTTGTCTTCTAAGGTATAAATATGTTTATTTTACACAATTATTTTTAATCCATTTTCAAATGATTTAAAATGTCTTAAATATAAATTAAAATAAATAAAATTATATTGGCTTTATATCGGCCATCCTGCTTTCCAAGATATCGGCATCTGCTGTCAAAAAACCCATATCAGTCGACCACTAACCAATATCAATCGATATTCCTCAAAAACCAGTACAACAAGCAATGCTACATCTACAGCTTCTCCTCTCCCAAGTGCTGATCCAGGTGTACAAAAATAAGCCCATCCAAGCACTTCCCATCGTAGCTGCAGAATAAGACAAAAATAGAGTGTTACAGATGATCCTGCCAAGCCGGCTGCAGCAGACACCGGTGCAGTCTGTCTCCCAAGGCTGGGAGCAGGTGCTGGAGAGCTAGCAGCACGAGGTTCCTCTCCATCAGAGCTTTATTTGCATGAACTCAGATGTAAGTGGACCGAACAGCCTCACAAGCTCATAAAACAAGGCAGCTCCCTAGATCTTCCCGACTGCCGCAGTGCTGAGAGAGACTAGATCGGCGTGTTCAGGAAACGCGGTGACAGCCAAATGCTCAAATCCAGGTGCGCATGGTCTATGAAATTTGCACAGCTACAGCCTAAAACAATAAAAACTATATAAACAAAGCAAAAACCTTGTACTGATGCAAACAACCTCAGCACTCTATCCCAACATGCTCCACTTCATTGTGTTTGACATGTACAAGCAAAGTCCCATCTGTGCTGTAGAGCTAGGGTGTTCAACACAGGTCATTACTCTCGATCTCGCTTGTATTATGCTGACAGCACATGAGTTATGACCATGAAACTGGACTCTGGACCTAAGGGTCACGGGCATGAATCTTCATTGGGCTGCTTTTTCGTGTCCTTGAGACTAGGCTTCAATGTTTCAGAAAGTGAGCCTATAGATTTTCATTGTGAGTGCTTGCTTCAGTTAATCAGCTACATTTACAAGTTTAAGCAAGCATAGCTCCTTTAACTATTTCTTAACTTGGATTATTTTAGCAATGTTCCTCATAAATTTTGTTAGGGCTAATCCTGTTATATATGCCCTAACAATAAAGGGAACGCATGACAAGCCGGTTTTGTGCGCCGAAGGAAGCTTAAAGTAATAAGGAAACAGTTTGGGGCAGGCATAGCAGGGATACAGACAATGAAACGGTCACTGTAGTATGGTCTGATGTGGTTTGTCTAAGCAGTATGTGTGGGAGTCCTCATTTGAGCATCTCTTTCTTTAAAGTTGCCCCAGAGAAAGAGGAAGGTTTTAATCAGTGCATGAAGGCAGATCCATCAGATATGCTAATCAGAGATCTTACCTGAACAAATACCCTCAAGAGCAATATCATCCATCTTAATTGGGGGAGGGCTCATTAATAATGCAAGGAAGGAGGCTTGGAAAATAAATATTAATGGAAGGATGGGGGAGGCCTGTCTTTTCTGTCTAATCGGCACAGACTGGGGAAAATTCAAACAACATTTCTCAATCAAGAAAGACGAGGCAAATCTTTTGAGCATCTCAGGGCACCTGTCAAGAAGATCTCACGGATGCTGGTACTGTTACACATTAGAACAACAGGTTCTAATGGAGCACTAGACTGAACGAAACACAGTGTTGTCCTAAAAACAAAATTTCAATAGTTGGTACCAACATGGTTAATTTAGGTACCATAGCAAAAACAGCTGGAACTATTTATTTATCCATTTAAACATATATATAATTATTGTTATCATTCAAAATTAACTAATTTAATAAGTAAATAGCACATTAAATCAGCATGTAACCTTCAAATATATAAGTAAACATTGCTTTAAAAAGGTCAAGTGAAAACTAACATGAAAAATAAAACTTTAATTCAAATTGTGAATGGGTTATACAGAAATCAAGCCAAGAACACTCCCTTCATCAATGCACGTCAAAGGGAAGCTAAAGCTACAAATGATAAATGGCCCACATTAAAATTCTACATTATTTTGTCTAAATTTATTTAAAATAAAACACTAAAAAAGCTACGTTGTTTTAAATGCTACAAGTGAATTTAGGCATTATACATTATACTGTACAATATGAAAAATGGATATTCATTTTCAGATGAGGTAAATATTATACATTTTGGGCTGATGATACACGGGGCAACTTTTTTTGAGCAATATTGCTTGGGCATTTTCCCACTGAGAATGGGTAACAAATTTCTACCTGGATACTTTGGATCGGTCGTGGGCCCTGTGTCTCACCTGGTTGCCCGTTGACGGCAACATTACCCACAGTTGCCTGGCAGCATTGCTCAAAAAGTTGCCCCATGTATCATCAGCCTAACAGTGTTAAGTTATTACATGATGATGACACAGGTAATCTAGATCTAAATGTAAAAAATGGGAAAGAAATGAGCATGCACTATACTGACAAAAACATATATGATCGTGGTTTTGCGCAGCTTGTCAATGAACAACGGCTCTGTGTAGTAAATGCTGCTCCATGTGAAAGCACGCACGTGATAGAGATTTACCGCTGATTATAGAACCGGCTTTACTGATAAGATGCGCATTAAATATCGCATGCGATTTATCGTGCAGCCCTAGAATACATATTCTCTGACACAATTTAAACTCTAGTGTTTAGGCGCCCTTGTGCTACAGATTATAGGACTTTACTCAGAATAACCTGAGAAGTGCTCTTCAGTTCCGATGTTAAAATAAAGCATACTGTTTTAGAGAACGACATCTATATGGTGCACACATGCATCTGCATCACTTTCATCTGGACATCACATTGGAATACATTATTCCATGAACGAAGCAAACTGCACGCTTTGAAGTTCAACTGAAAGACAGTGTGTTGCACAAATGTGAGGCTTCTAGGTTTACAACTGGGGGAATTGTGAGGCAGCCGTCCATTGTGGTGATCTATTGACTTCAAAGCCAGGGTGTGTTTATAACACATGCACACACTATTCGAATCGGGCTGACCTTCCAGAGACTGTGGCACTCGAGGGAGAGCAGGGAAACCCCTTCAACTCCAGCCATGCTGAAACAAAGTGAAATAAAGCAGGGACTACATGAAAGGGATAAGGAACAGAAGGAGGGATCACTATTTCGACTCAAGATGGTTTTAATTTGACAGTAGTCAAGGCCTGCAGCATCCTGGTTAAGTGACGTAACCATAAAGGTATTTCAGTATTTTACAAAAGAGGCTACAAGCTAAGCTAAATCAGCCTTTTATGATAGCAATACAAGATCTGCATTGGTAGACTTTTTTTATTGATTAAAACAGAGCGCCTAGGGGTGGAGGATGGGATTTGGACAATTGAAGGGTACTGCTGACACGGTCCAATGGCGGTTTAGCCTTAGGGAGTTCCCAAGATTGGACTTTTGTAATCAAATGTAGCACTAACCTCCTCAGTTTACCAAGGACTGCAGAATTAGCTTTGCCATCTGAGAGGACAATGCAAGCTAGTGTTCAAGACAGGTTAGACATTGCAACTGGTGACTACAAACATGCCAGGTGCGAAATTAGGTCTCTATAAAGCGTTCGCAGCGGAACATAATCCTAACCTTTAAACTGGGTACACGGAACGAAAAGAGGCCAGATCGTATGAAACTATGACACAGGTGAAGATGATGTGGTCTCAAGCCACAAGGATGCCACAAAGGAAACAGTTGCCTGTACATGAACAAGCATTATGAACTTGGCTTCCTGTGCAGGCAGCATACTGAAACCAGGTTCCTTTACAAAGCAATAGAAGTAAACAGCAAGCCTTATGACTCACTGTAATGGTGTATTGTCTAGGCTAAAACACAGGGTTTTGAATGTCTGTATTTGTGCCCAAGACTTTCCGGACCCCAGACGCTATGACTCAACCAGAAACCATGAAAATAGCCTCTAATAACTGATCCTTTTCATCACAACAAGAGTACAAGTTTCCAATCGGTGACAAAATAAACAAGCCTGAGGTGTTAGAAGTGGACTCATTGTTGTGCACCACAGAATAGTAATGCTAAACCATGTACACCAGACCTCCTGTTCATTTCAGCGCCTGCACCAGGGCATTGTCATCCTCAGAAAGAGAGGAGCATGGTGGAGTGGGGACTGAGGGGCGTCTCCCTGTTGAAACTGGAATGGTAATGAGAGACCGAGACTCCAATCAAACTGAATTATCCCAGACAGGCCTCTTCAATCACTGGTTGATTTACCCCACTGACGTTTTCTCTACAACCCCCATTCCACCCCCACTTCTTCTTCTTCTTCTTTTCCTCCCTTCATCCACCCGATGAAGGATAGCCGTCATGAATATTCCTTTAAAATCCCTCTTTAAATGAAACCCCAGCCCCAAGAGGACACCTGTTTTCATCCATGAGCGCAGTGAGTGGTGATGAGACCGGGGCCACAGCCATTGCCTTTCATTAGCTGGTCTTTGTGCTTTCCCGTCACGGCCACAATGATCCACCATTTACTGCTGATGAAAACAAATTGTGCACCGGGTGCTTCAATACAAGCCCAGATTGGCTAGCTCAAAATACAGCAAGACAAATCCATTATTCTGTAATATCTTTAGAATGGTAATAGTTTTATAAAGAAGGTAATGCTGCGCCACCGGCTCAATGTCAATATCTGAAGTCAACATGAGGGAAGGTGAGAGCAAACAAACGATTGACAAATAAAGAGCTGCTAGCATTAGCGTCATTATATCATTTAGAACTTATGCTGCAGAACAGTGTTTAGAATAAAAGTGGTGCAGAAAAACAAAACAGAAAATTTATTGCAGTTAGCTGCCATTTCAAATTTTTCGTTTAGTTTAAAACATGGAAATAACAAAAAATAATTAAAAACTGCGAAAGCTATAACGAAATTACTTAAATTACAATTAAAATGTAAAAACGAAATAAATAAAAACAGATTCAAAATATTCATGAAAATTGTAATAGTAAATAATACTAGAGCACAAGTCTGCATTATCTACAGATTGCTTTTGATCCTTTGCTAGGCTGCAACTACGAAGTTTCTGTTCGGTTCTATCAGGATTACTTCCCAATTATACTGACAGTCCCGTGTCTTTCAACCAAAGTGGAGGGCGTTCATTATACAGAGAGAAGTAGAAGGAAAAAAAGATGTCTTTCGAACAGAATCAGATCAGATAGTGTTTAATTGCGGCTTTCATGAGTTGTGCTTTAATGCCATTGTTGCAGACTGGTTTTATCCAGTAGATAAGGCAGTGCGCTTTCAACGCTGATTTACACTTTCTGACGCCGCCTGCCGTATTCTGCTGCCACAGCACAAAAAGTGCTTAGTGTTCTTTCCTTCTGAGGAGACATTATACTAGGCAAAAAAGAATTTGAATTTAAAATCAAAAGACGGCCGAGAAGTTGCTTTTGAGATGCTTATTAAGAAGTAACTGTGGTGTACTGGCGGACGAGTTTATCTGAAAGGTATCACGGAAGTGCATTACTCAAGGACGGCATACAAGTTACAAACTTGATGGTAAACTCAATTTTGTAAACTTTTACTCCCTGCTCTTCTCTTTGTCTCTAATGAGCTTTATTTGTTTTCCCCAGTGACCTCTGAGAATGGCAAGAAAAGTGTCCTCTGCATTTGTCTCTGGTGTAGGGCTCGGAGGACATCACCCCATAAGACGAGCTCAGCCCGGGTCGGTGGCTCCCACTGCCTTTCTCCTGCAGCGTAACAATGGCTGCCCTCTGCGCTCTAGGGTGGAGGGCGCGCTGATCCTGTTACACCATGACAAGTACCGCAATCCCCCACTGAAAAGCACATATTCTCCCCCCTCTGCCTATACAAAAGTCAAGCCTATTCATCACATTGTTTTCTTTCCAGCACATGACTTCTGCGTTGGGCCTCAGCAAAGTCAGGTGCTCGAATATGACCTGGAAACCGCAGGTTGCCCACACACTATGGAGCCCGATTCGTCTGCGTTCAATATGTAAGGAGCCCTGAGCGAATCAATTGATTCTTGTGCTGGTGCTTTAGCTTACTATTGGGGGTTACGAGAGACTAAAACCAATTATCTGAACTGTTATTTCTGCTGAACAGTGCAGAAGTCAAACTTCTGAGTCCCACAGCACTGGTTGTGGAGGACATGGTGAATTACATTTTCAGACCGCGTCTGCGAGTTTGGCAAGAAGCTAGGGTGCGGGCATCCCGGGAAGGATGTCGAGGGCTGGGGCTCTCAAAAGCGTGCAGCACGGGGAGGAGCGGTCCAGACGTATAGCCCCATGGCTGTTACGCGCATTAATCATGTTTGGAGTACGAGCGGATGGGAGGGGACGGGGTAGCCCCCTCTCTGCATGTTTGCATGTCTGCTGCTGCACTGACGTGTTCACTGTCAGTCCCAGAGTCAGGGAGGGCTGGAAGACTAATGAGGTGCTTCTCTTTTTCTCGCTTGCTCTTTCACATGTCTCTCTTGCCCTCCAGAGGAGGGCGGCTGGGGAGGTGGGGAGCAGGGGATGACAGGTTGGTTATTTACTCTGCCTTTCATATTTGCCTTTTAGTTCTGTCGTTTCCCCCTCTCTCCTCCAACCATTTTCCTGCAGTCATCTGTTCACTCAGCTGCCTGCGAGAAACCGGTGCCTAATGGGCCATATCAGCACAGCCACTGCAGGGAAACAGAGGCCTATCATTAGGCTATATTGAAAAAGAAGCCAGTAGGCATAGAGAGGGGGAGACGGAAAGCCATTGATATTTATATTGTGTGCACCTACCAGGTCACTAAGACCAGCATGTGACGCCTTCCTGCAAACCCTGCTTTGAAAAAAGGAGTTATCAATATTTCATCAAGAATATCTTTTTAATGTTGAAAAAAAGAGGTGGTCCTGTCCGCTAGATGGGCGTACAAATGTAAGACTGGCTAATGAATAGTTCTTGTATTATTCAGTAGCCAAATCATTTTTACGCCTCTCATATGCGATTAATGATTGACAGAGAGAATGGGGATGGAAATACTTGATGCTAATCAAGCATAATAGAGAGCGCAGCCGTCTGCAACTGCATGAACATGCCCATTTCTTCCATCCTGATCACATGACGGAGAACATATCATGCTAAACACAAGCGGTGATCATGAGCTGGAAGATGTTCTTGTGAAACCCAGCTCTCGGTCTCTCTGATGCACTTCCTCACACGTTGCGCTTTCTTTCTCACTGTTAACCACTCATATCAGCAATGCACTATTCACTTCAGTTACTTGAGGGGGAGGCAGGATGTTTCAGAGATGATATGCTGGGGAAACGCAAGAACAAGTGTTAGGTTTTCCACAAGATATGCAAAGTCACGGTGCTTTGTAAGTCAAAGAGAGGTCAAAGACTTGAGTCATGAAACAACTTAAAGTCCAGAGAGATTAGGACAAAAGATACAATATCCAAGAGTTTACTTTTAAGTAATGCATTGACCTTGCAGTGTGGTAATCACCACAAATCTTCAATATAGTATGTTCAATAAAAACTCAGAACAAACAAAAAGACAACATTAAAGTGTCTAAACAATGTCAGTTGACTATCTTAAGATATGCCAATGTACCTAAATGATGTACTTTTAGTGCTCTGGCAATCTACCTTGCTGATGTGCATTTAAGCTTTGGAGGCAATTAATGTTTATTCAGGGGAGCCGAGACTGACAGCCGTAAATTAGCATAACTCAGCAGTTCCACCCAATGGAAAAAGTGAAAACTGTAAGTGCTCATCCTCTTTTGAAAGTGCAGGGAGAAGGCAAGAACAAAAGGCACCTCGGTTAGTGGTGTGAAGGCGTTTGAAGTAGAGAATTCACATACTTTGGGCTTTATGCTCAAAAGACCCATCAGCCCTTCAAAGACCCCTGACAGCCCTTCTAAAGCCCACTTGAGACAAATAATTAAATGCAAAAATAATGGATGTAGGCTGTGCTAAATTGTTGAAATCTGTGCAAAGGCAGCTTGATGTCCACTTGCTGTGTCCGCTTGATAAAAAAAAAAAATCTCACTCTCAAGTATGTTATGCTTTCAGCGGTCTAAAACTAAAAGGCAAGTTCTGGTATCAGTTAATGGTATTTTAATCAAATCAAATCTGACCTTTGAACCAGTCAACCCAATGCCTAAGTGATCCAAACAACTGGATCCTACTTGCAGCTGAATAAATATTCACAGTCAGGTAGACTTTTACCATCGGTGTGCAAATCTAATTGTAAAGGCAGTGAAATGGCAGCAAGTTGTGATACTTGGGTCAGTGACATCTCCACAATACATATAAAAGAATAACTAAATCTTGTTTAAAACACGTCAAATACTTAGAAATGTACTCTTTGATTTAAACATTTTTTTTGAAATTTGAAGTTTTAATTTAAAAAAGGAACGTGGCCTAACCTAGAAAAACTACATAACATAATAGTAAAAGTTATAGGCTAACATGTGTTATTTATAATAATTTAATATATGTTCAAGTTAAAGTAATTTTTACAAATAAAATAATAATGTACAAATTAATATTAAGATGTCTACCGTATGTGAGGGGCATAACATTTCCGTCTCACACTTGAGGTATTCGGCCAATCACAATGCATTGGATAGCTGGCCAATCAGAGCACACCTCGCTTTTTCAGACCGATGAGCTTTGTAAAAATCGCGTTTCAAAAAGGCGGGGCATAGAGGAGAAACAATAATGTACAGTATGTGGAAAATAATGTTTTTTTTTTTTTTACTTTAAACCGCATAAACACATTTCATTACACCAAATACACAAAATAATGTTCTTTTTAGCGGCATCATATGACCCCTTCAATATGTTTTGAGAGTCACATTTTACAACCTAAACCTAAAAAAAAAAAAAATCACAAATTCAAAACACCTATCATAGAAGACATTGTATGTATGAATTGCACAGTAGGGCTGGGCGATATGGCAAAAAATTAAAATCTTGATTTTTTTTCAGAACCTTTGACCGATTCTCGATTTTTTTACGATTTTTAACTAATCAACCTGAAAATTTAACTACAACATGATTCAAGCAACTTTTTCTTCATTAACCCTCTAGTTAATGAAAATTCTATTCCAAGTGCATCGCACATGAAGTTGTCAACATGATGCAGGCTAAATGTTAAACAAATCACTTAGCAGAAAAGATGCTTGAACTACAACTACAGCTTGTACAAACTTGTCTTATATATATTCAAAAATGATGAGGAAAATGCTTTAAAAAAAATCTCAAAAGTCAAGGTAATTCAAATTCAAAATGACTGAAGGTATAACACCAGTAGTCTATTATTAACTGTAATGTTCTGTAAAAATAACAGCAGCTTTTTAGCCTGTCACCATGATTAGTATTGAAGGGTTTTTTCTCGCATCTCATGCATGACATGGCATTATAAAAATGCTCGCTCAAGTTAAAAGAAGTTCACTCTAATCTTCTTGCATGTTTTTCCTATTCCACTGCCTGCGTCACATCTTTGTCAACACAAAAGCACATTCTGTGCAAATGAGCGGTTAATCCCGTGCGACGACATGCCGTTGGATTGTTCTTTTCTCTTTACTGTTATCATTATATTGTCAAAGTGACTAATTCTAACGTTTGGCAATATTTCTATTCAAAATCGCGATTCCTTGATTTCTAAAAAATAAAATTGTTTAAACATTAAATTTGAATTAATTGATAAAAGTTGAAAAATTGCCCAACCCTATTGCACGGTTATTGTATTTTTTAAAAACATAATTGATAGGACAAAAAAATTAGTGTCAATGACCCATTAACCTACATGAGTATAACAAAATTTTTTTACAAAAAATAACATTGTTTTTTTCTATACTAGCAAGAATATGCTACTTTGTGAAAAAGATCACAAGGAATCAACCCGTGACTGAGCTTTGGGCAGAAACCAACTAAATAAAAAGTAGAGGTTGCTGAAACAGACAGGTACAAATCAATAGCATAAGATGAAGCTATTCAATATGCAGAATTAAATAATGGAGAAAAAATGGCTTTAGAATCAATACAATCACATAGAGACCTTTAAAGCACACAGCGCTAATGGTGGGGCCTTCAGTGCCCCCGTGTGATTGGTGGCTGGCATCGAGTCAAGCTAAAAACAGGAACTGCAATGGAAGGGTTTATATGGCTAGAATAAACACACGTATGAAGTGATGGCTTTAAAAAGTCCACAGCCTCCCATGTGACATTTGCATAGAGGTTTGCACATTGCTAACTGCCACTGACTGGGGCCTCTTTCTTTCACCCTCTGGCAGGATATTTGACCTAATCTCCAATACACATTATCCTTCCTCTCTCGTCCAGACTGAGAAAATTAAGTTTCCATGTGAACTGGCCACAAAAACTCCCCGCACACAAAATCTCAGCTGGATGAAAGGCCTTCTATGGGGGAGGGTAGCTGCCTGAGTGCTGCTTGAGTTTCTTGCACTCCGCGTTTAGTGTTACAGCCCCAGATGTAAGGATTTTCCTCCACGTCCTTACAAATTGAAGGTAGGGGCCGTCCTCTATTTTCTGCCTGCCTAAACATAGCATGTCATAGAATATGATTCCATTTCCTCTGCACAATCTCACCTCCAAACCAATTTTTCCCCCTTCCTCTGTTCTCGCTTGGCTGATTTGCCTTCTCCTTTCTCTCTTTTTGTTTCCTCTGGAATTTTCTTACATTTGTTAGCCAATTACAGCCAAATGAGGCCCTATTAGGCATGTCTGGAGGCCCCTTCTTTAAAGAGGAGCAACTCTCAGCGGCCTCTATCTCCGACAATGACACCCAAACAGAGAAGCAGGCAGGAGGGAGGAAAAAGAGAGAAAAAAAGAGGCATGTCCCTCCCAGCGATAAAGTAAAAAAAAAAAAAAAAAAGGTTTACAGCACTTCCAAAAGCTTTGAAACATGTGTATCTTGTGTAAATCGGAGCTTTAAAGGCTCGCCAGCCATACTCCGGTCCTCCCAGTGCATAAAAGCATAAAAGTTCCATTAAAGCAACTACTTCATGACGAAATATCGACAAAATAATCAGCCGCCTGTGTGCAGAGATCAAAGAGGTAACGCTTCTATCATAAGGGACCTTTAACAGCCAGCACTTTTAAACTAGGATTGTGAGGGGCAATAATGCATAATGAGTGAATGCGTGTGTGCGTGCAACTCACTGAGTTCCAATAAAACGCAGATAAGCCGTAGCAGGGAGACGAAGCTCGCTGCAAGCCCAGCTGCACGTGGGTAGGGTATGGACGGGAACCTTGCCCCTGGCTCAAAATCGGAGCTCCATTTTGCAGGAGCAGAGATACTGAACTAAACCAACTGCCCCAAACACAGCTGTGAAGCAGACAGGGCCGAGTCTGAGGAGTGCATCGCTGATAAACTAAAATCGGAGGGTATGGGGCAGGCTGCAGCAAAATGCAAAGAGGGCAAGGTCGCAATTGATTTTCAGAGCCTGGGTGGGTGCCAGATCCACTGAGGGAATAAAAACACTCGCCACACTGTGTGAAAAACACATATAGCATAGCAATAAACAGGCTTTTCTATGGGCGTACTTTCAAAACACCAACCGAATGTGGGACTGCGTCACTTTTTTTTTTTTTTCTGGGTCATTTTTTTTTTTTTTTTTATCAAGTCTGAGCTCAGCGTTCGGAAACGAGGACCTGATCAAAGTCTCTGACAGGTCTTTTGTCCTGGAATGCGGCGAGTTGTTTTTCACCTTGCTCCAGTCGCCGCTGATTAGCTGACAAGGCGGCTAACCACCCTCTCCCCGATTTCCAAATTAATTTCCCTCCTTTGATAAAGACGGG
>NW_015505184.1:3615891-3621971 GCF_001515645.1 Sinocyclocheilus grahami
CAAAATTATTTCCCCCCCTTTAAAAAAAAAAAGGGGGGGGGGGGTGTTTAATGGCCGTGTCCTTCAAAACTAAGAGTGCTAATAAGTGTGAAAAGGAGATTTGTTTAAGTGATTTTCTTTGAGACTTGCAGGCATAGAATTAATTACGTTGATTAAATATTGTCTGTACGGCTGATGAAAGATAGAGCAGAATTAGCGGTCCCTTGTTGAACTTGTATGGTGCTGAATGAGATGTGTCCCGATTACAAAGACCAAAATGATGGCAACACTCAAAGGAGACAAAGAGCTAAAAACAGGCCTTGTGACATCACAGAGCAGCCACAGGCCTAATGGCTGCCATCTTCCAAACTCAAACAAATGGGCTTCAATCTATCTTCCACAATGACTTTCTATAACACTGTAATATATGTGTACTAAAACCAAAGGACTGAGAAAAACCTATTTCCCAAAGTGAACAGTACTGTGTCCAATGGCAAAAGGAATTCGTTGAGTTGAGTCTCCAAAACAGCCTGAAGCCTTCCGAGTCATTTGGCAGAAGAGTAACATAACTCAATCCAATGCTTGCCTAGGTTTTACAGAGGCACTAAGGGGACTAAACAACTTCTCAGTGGCTCTTCCAGCCATAATCCCACCGAACTTTTGCCTCCTAACCACAGAAGAAGGTTTTCTAAAGACTTCACATAGCAGCTTTGTGCTTCATTGCAAAAAGCTATACTCTTAACCACCCTCCCACCCACCAAACACACACAACGACAACCCCCCACCCTTCTGTGAATGGGGGGAGAGTTTTCTACAGCTGGGTAACAAAGCATGACCCAATAATCCTCAAGGCTGACTCAAAGCTAGAACCTCCTCTCTAAGGACTTATAAGACAGAGGCTGTAGGCCGGGGTGGGGTGGCTGGGCTGAATTGCACAAACAAGAATTAATTATTCTTATCAAATCGGTTTCCTGTAACAAGCAGTCCATCCCTTAATATTTGGGGCAGAAAATCTAACCATTCATGAGCTAACAATGAATTTAACATCTACCGCATCCTCAGGCTTTGGTGTTGCGCTATGGCTTCTGGAAAGAGTACAAATTATGTTGTGAACTTTCTGGCAAACTTCGGAGTAAGCCTGGCTTACTGTGAGTAAGCCTCTGTGTAGGAATCTTTGAGACCTTGCATTTTGGCGAACATGCTGAATAGACCTTAAATGCGGTTTACACTGTTACGGTGTCTTTGAGGGTTTTAAACAGGTCTAAAAGAAACTGTGGCATTGATGAATCAATGGTACAACAAAAATGGAGACAGTTTATTCAAGCATGCATGGGTGGAACTTGTAGTTGTATTGGTGAGAAAAAAACACACACCCACACTGCACATTTTTGAGACTGCTCATGGTTAAGAACACAAGTAATGAACTCCCCTATCAGATGCATGCATGTACAGTTCTCAGTTTCTGTATCCATCAAAACAACACAATCTACACACACAGAGCAAAACAGAATGCAAGTAAACCTGCTTTATCTCGGTTTATCAAGTGGTGACGTCCCCTTACTGTCAGATGCCTGATCAATCAAAGATCCATTCTGTCCATAGTTTCTTTTACAATCCAATAGACTGCTTATTCACACTTAAATGGTTAATGTTTAAAAACTCAATCCAAGCAGTACTGAGGCAATGCTGTGCTTTTTGGTCACCTGCTTATTATAATCAGAATTAAAATTATAAAGTTAAACTAGTTCACGGAACACTATTAAAGTCATGTATGCAGAATAACACAAAATTGAGACGAAGGGACTGTGCATTTAAAATACAATAGCCGTGAAAACGGCCAAGTCTAAAAACTTTTGAGGATATTCTCAAATACACAGTAACTTTAAAAAAAACTAAATAACTTTAACTAGATTTATTTAACATGAAAAAAGGGCTACACTGACTCGTGAAGGGAGCTTTTCAAGGTTGCTAAATAAGTGCCCAAGTTATTTCATTACAGCTAGGTTATCACGTTTCCACTAACACTGGCCTTTTAAAGGGACACAGTGGATCTTTGTGAGAATAAATGAATCATGGCTTCTTTATTGAATTAGTTATATGTATACTTTCACTACTCTCATAACACCTACAATTATTGGAGATTTGGGGCTTCCTGTAACTGCTATTTCAAGAAAAGAAGGCTTACATTATAGGAAAATTGTGGCAGGTCTACTAAATGACAGATGTTTTTGCTTTATACTGTTAGTATGTGCTATATAGGCTAAATATTTCATATTGTGAAAGGTTTTGTTGATCTTAACTAAAGCATTATAAATGTCATATTGGGCCTTACAAGTGGTGCAATTTGACAACTTGAAACGAGCACTTCATTTATAATTTTGTGCTTTGGAAGCATACAAAGGTCTGTGCGTATTTTTAAAAATAACTTTTCCCTTTCTTTCACGATAGCATTTTACCAGTATGTTTACTGAAGTGGAGCGAGTGGGGGAGGAAAATGTATAGACATTTGGGCAGCCATTGAAACTGCCTTCGTGCTCTAAATGCCAAAGCCTTTTCGAGTTACTTTGACCATTTTTTTTCGATTTAGTTCGTTTAAATGAAGCTTGCAAATGCGGTGACGGTTCTTTACCAGTATGTTTACTGAAGTGGAGCGAGTGGGGGAGGAAAATGTATAGACATTTGGGCAGCCATTGAAACTGCCTTCGTGCTCTAAATGCCAAAGCCTTTTCGAGTTACTTTGACCATTTTTTTCGATTTAGTTCGTTTAAATGAAGCTTGCAAATGCGGTGACGGTTCGTTATGGTTTAGAAAAGCATTTTTACACACCAAAAAACTGCCATTCGGCGAATACAGAAGAACTAGCCCGATGTGAGGGGGGTTTTGAGCTATTATGCTGTAGCCTCTACGAGGACAACCCAACGACACATTTAGCCGAATAGTACATTTTTACTAATTTTAACGCTTATATCAACAAAGGGTCTTCGAAATAAAACAACAGAGGGTTAGATAAAGTCTAGGAACGTGTCTTATCATTCGTTTTACTACGGCAAATACGAGTCCTTTGTCTTGACTAACCAGCAAATAAACAAAAGATGGGATTTGGATTCAAGCGGATTACCCTGGACTTAATTATATCAAGAGACCCAACAACAGTCAAGCAACCGCACATACTCGGGGAAAAGCTAATAAATCGCCGAAACCAACTTTAAAATGGAATATTAGCAGCAAAATAGCAGCGCTGTGTGCTACAACAGAGATTCATTGTGACCAGCACGTTAGTCTTTTCTTCCTCGCGACCTGGGAAAGAATGTTCCGTTACGACAGACCTCATTGTGTTCGTTCAAACATACACTATTTAGTATCAGTTTGAGTCTTTTCTGTAACTTATAAGGCATATAAGTGTCTTATCAAGTGTTGTATGAACATTGCAGCCACCGATTCCAATGAGTTCTACATTAAAGCCATTGCAACATAACATACCCAACGGGAAGCCCTTTAATTTTTAAAACGTGCGCTCCGTTTCTTTCGCAATACGGCAGGTATTTAAACGCTCTCTTACTGGCAGTGAGAAATCGCTATGTAGAAACAAATTACAGTTTCTAAACGAGACCACTTCCATTTTTTTTCTCAAGAAACTTCGTTCGCTGGAAAAGTTAAACAAATATTTCTGATGTAACTTTCAACGTACTCTGGACGGTTAAAGCGGCACTTACCGACTTGTAAGACGTTGTCCACACAACCGGTTTCCAAAAGCCGGATTCCCCGGCGGAAAGGCAGTCCATCTCCGGTACTCCCCGTCCCTGAGCTGCCTGTTGTGTTCGTAACCCCTCCGGGGATTGTACCAGATCCAACGGACGAGCTCGAGCCCACTACCGGACCCTCTTCACCCGCCACTCGGCACTGAAACGACGAATACATACATATTTCCCTTTCGTTCCTCGGGAACGACCAGTACACGATACGGCGCTGAACCGGTTCTGGGATCCGCTCGAAGCGCTCCTCCACCCTCTCGAAGGCCCATTTCTCCGCTACGGCCTTCGCGGCGCAGTCCAGTAGAGACTCCGGGCAACGGAAGCGAGAGTTCGGGAATCCCGGGCCAGGCCCCGGACCCGGTCCTCGAGGAGCGGGACGCAAACACGGACGCTTGCTGGCCGGGGGCAAGGAGAGGTGAAGCGGCGGCTGAGGCAATAGCTCTCCACGTCCCTCCGCCATGACAACCAAATAAACACTGAAGTGAGGACCGTGGCTCTAGAAGCGCACAATGGGAGGGTCGTCACTTCACGTACGTCACTACCAAAAACAAACGCGCTCCAGCCAATCGCGAGGTCGCGCTGCACCGAGGTGACGGTGATGCGCATGTGTGAGCCCAGATGACAGGCACGGTGTTGATCGACGGACAGTTTGTTACAAACTCAACTCGTGCACTCTGAATCTAAGATCTGCTGCGGTGTGTTTTGTTTTTTAAACATCTCCCGTTGGCTCAAAGAGCAGCAGAAGCGCAGAGAACCGAGCGTTTGTTTTTAAAAGGGCACCTATTCGTGTCAGCATAACGATACAGTCTACATTGATGTGTGCTGTGCATGTTTTACCCTTCAAGCGTCGTAAAAATGCGGAGAACTCTCCAGCTGCCCTTTGAGTTTGGTGTGACAAAAAGTTTGAAATGTTTTTATGATAATGTAACTCTTCACAGATGTCTACTACCCACCCTGGTGGCCAAGTATGTAATGTCAGTTGATTGGTGCTGTCAAGGTCCATCTAATCATGATTAGAAATGTATGTACTTGTCATAATAACTCATGTAGATATATATTAGAAACGTGTATTTCTTTCATGTATTGTGCCCTGCGGAAGTGTTTCCCCCCTTAGGTATATAGGAAAAAACTGTAACTGTAAAGAGCTTAGGACTGTATTCACAAAATATTAGAAAAATGTCATTTTAAATTCAACGCATGCAGAAATATGCAGTCTACGTTTACAATACTTTTCAAAAGTTTGGGATCAGCAAGATTAAAAAATACATTTAATTAAATGAATTATTCTTTTTTTAATTAATACAATCAGCAATGATTAGATTAATCATATTAAATTCATCAAAAGTGACCGTAAAGACAGTTAATGTGACAATAGAAAAAAACCTATTGCAAATAATTGTTCTTTTGAACTTTCTATTCATCAAAGAAACCAAAAAATGTTTTTTACAGTTTCTATAAAAATAGTAGACAGTGCAACTGTTTTCATCATAGATCATGTTTATTGAACAGCAAATCAGCATATCACAATGATTTTTGAAGGATCATGTGACACTTAAGATTGGAGTAATCATGCTGAAAATTCAGCTTTGCATCACAAGAAACAAAAATACAATACATTTTACATTTTACAAAAGAGTTAATAATATTTTACAATACTGCTGTTTTTATATTGTAAAATATGATTAAATAACATTAAAAAGTATTGTGTAGCCTACATTTAATAATTTATTAGAAAATAATCTTCACAGGTAGTAAAGTTAGTAAATATTTCATTCTAATTGCATATTACACATTTGTCATATTTGAGTAATAAAATTGTATCATAATAAGTATATGTGCAACACATTTTTTGCATTCATGAATATAATGTTTTGCTCAGAAAGAAGGTCAGCATTTTCGTTAACCTTTAAATCTTGAAGTTTTCACACATGCTTTGAATGTTAGAAATGTATCAAATTGATTTATTGCAATATCTGTTGGCCAAAACATTATACTTGACAAGTGTTTTAAATTGTTTTGTGTTTCATAATTATTTTACTGTTTAAAATTAGGTGAAAAGTCATGGCAGATTCTAATGTGAAAACTTTCCTACTACCTATAATACGTTTGCATTAGCGAACTCTACACTGTTTTTCCCGGTTATGTGTCTGTACATAAATTGAAATTCAAAAAGAAAAGCTCCCTGAGAAGTATTCACTGGAGTAAAGAGTGTGACAACTAGCCCCAATCTCCACAACAGTGCAAACATATTCTGTAACAAACATAAATCTTGATGATATAACATTCCACTTTTTACCTCACGCTTCTAACTTCACTTTGCAAGTTTATTTCTCACCCTATTAGTCCCCC
>NW_015505184.1:3622031-3663014 GCF_001515645.1 Sinocyclocheilus grahami
CCCCCTTTTGGCCCCCCCCCCCCCATACACACACACACACACACTCTTGCTCTTTATCATCTCCCACCTCTTAGGAGCTCCAGGCCAATTTTATGTTTTATTGTTAATTTTAAAATCATTTCACTTGATTGTTTTTAAAATGTCCTATGGGATCTGCAAGACAAAGACCATCAAGATTGCAGGTGATACTAATGTTGCCCACATTTATTGCAACTCTCTTGACTTCATGCACACCATGATGGCCTGAGGGCCACTGACAACTTGCTGATATTTGAATGTTGTCTAACTCTGCTGACATGCACTTCGTAAGGTGTCATGTTAACATTATACAAGCCAGGAATGATAGCATTAAGTAAAAGATCACATTTTTCAACCAAATTGAAACTTGACATTTTGTCCATTTATTTATACGAGGGCATGTTTTTTATATTTGGCTCTAAACGCTGAGAATGTTTGTAAGATTGTTTATATGTTTATTTGTCTGCTGGCTCTTAGGGAACCAGAACAGCAGGTGTGGGGAGAAGTAATGACAGGACTCCATTTTACTGTTTGTCACATCCCAGCATGCTCGCTGCTGTCCAGTCGAGTGCACCGACTGAAAGATGACAAGCTGACAGCTCACCACACAGGATACCAGGCGTCTAATGACATTCTGCGAGTCCTCTGTGTGAGTGTGTAAGTCTCTGTGTGTATGTGTATATGTATATGCATGACAGTCTGGAAGAGGGAGTCTTGTCACTTCTGGTGCTTTTCAAAGTACCCTGGGCTCCCAGTGTACGGAAATGTCCTTGAGGGCAGAGACATCGTTTTTTTTTACACACAGCACCTTACATGCCAACCACGGCAGTTATTATGGAGGCGAATCGAAGGCGATGTTTTCCTGCTATCTGACATTTTTATCAAACATTTTCATTCTAAGCCAGCGCAGTTGTGTTACAGTACTGATTACATCTGATTCAAGTGCTTCACAACCTGATCGCACCATGATTTTTTCAGGATCGTTCGTCTGGGGGAATGTTGCCACATCAACACAAATCGAACAATGGACCGAAATATAATGGCGCTGGACGCTACTAGTTTCCAAGGCAACAATTGTGACAGATTTGGGGGAGACAAGACAGGTAATTGGAAAAAGATTGATGGGGTACAAGAGAGTGGAAAAAAACCCAATCAAAGGAGGTCTCTCTGGGAATAACAACAATACAATAAAGGGTCTTGCATCCTTTTGAGCCATCAGCGGCCTCCTGTCCATCTATTTTCAAGCCCAATTCAATGGCTTCAACACATCTGTCGGTCTTCCGTCACGTGAAAGTGTACAAAAAGATTTATTAATCTTTTTGATTTTTAAAAGTATTGCTAAACGAAGCGCCATCAGAAGTTATTCATCAGCAAGGAATATCTTAAAATTCCCTGTTTGTTTCTTTACAGAATTCCATTTCTCCATTTCACTGAAAAACTTGTCAGTTGGATAACTGTAAATTATTGTATCATATACTAAGATTTAATATCACATCATGTGTAGTTTTACTGTAAAATACTGCCTAATGTATGGTTTTTGCAAGTAAAAATATAAATTACCATATAATTTACAGTGAAAAACAGTAAAACATTGTTGTCACGTGACATCTACATAACCAACCTAACCCAATAGCCAGTCAAAACTAGCCCAATGATCCTAGGCCAAACATCAAAATATGCCACTTCCCATACCTATACATATTTTACATTAATGTTATGCAATATGCACAATTACAACTTGAAAGTCACTATATAGTAGTAATAAACACAGTCTGTTTTAATAACGGAGCATTAAAACAGACTGGGGGGGGGCGGGGGGGGGGTTAGCCAGTATAGTTTTATCATTGGTAGAATATAAAATATTTAAATACAAGCATCTCAGTCAGTATATAATTTATGGAATAATTCAAACCTTTAACCCACAAGAAAAAAACAACCCATGGAAAGGGTTTAAAAGTAGCCCGAATCAGCCAGAAACCCGTGGACCTGGCAACCCTGCAGTAAAAGTGACAAATTATTATTTTTTCTAAATTATTTTGTTTAATTTTTGTTATCAGTAATGTACATTAGTGTGTTTTGTGTTACATTTTAGTGCCATATGTGGTACCCTTATCATGTTTGGTCTTAGTGTGCGCTGCATATGGAGTACTGGTCATGTTTTATGGACAGGCTACTTACGATTAACTCTAATTAATCATGGTTTTTATTTATTTATTAATTTATACTTTTTTTATTTTTTGTACCACCTGTATTATTATGGTGATTATGAGTACATTTTAAGGTAAAAAGCAGATTTGGGTAGTTCAAGTAGATATGGTATGGTTTATTAATATATCATGTGATGAAATACACAGTTGTCAAAATATACAGGCACCAATATGTTATCCTGTAATCCCAGAAATATTGTCACCATATTTTCTAAAGTGAATTTCTGGCAACCACAACTGCCATATTTGTACTGATTGTACTGATACAACAGAATATTTTTACAATGCACCTTTCCATTCATTTCATGCCGCTTCTTCTCCTTCTAGGCCCTGTTTGGACTTGGCAAACTCAAGCGGGGTGTTGCTCAGCCTGACACAGTGTCTAAGAATGCGCGGAAGCCTCTATAGGGTTCATGTTTAAGACTGTGTCACGACAAGCAAGAGCGTATGTGTGCATCGGAAGGTTTTGACTGCCTTCCCCTCTTCGTACGCAATGATGTCACAAGATCGGGGCAGGTTGTGGCTCTTTGCCGTGCGGCGGCTGGAGAGGAGAACAATGGCGGTGTTGATAGAGAACCCAGCTCCACCTGTTGGGCCTGATTTTTATCTTTGCGGCAGTGTGGCAGCCCCCTCCCCCAGGCCCTTCTTGTCATCACTCTTCGCAGCGTTCATTAAATGGAGTCAGACTTTAGCAAGAGAGGAGAGCCCAAGTCACCCATGTGAGAAAAAAAGAGAATTACCTAAGCCTTTTGTCTCACAGAGTGTGGCTCAGCTAATGTCTTGATGGCATGCTGATCTCTTCACAAAGCCTTCTCCCCACACAATGGAGAAGACAGCATGTAGTTTGGCATGCAAAACGTATAAAGCCCAGCCTCTTTGTTGCCTGTGGTGAGAGGTATTCAGTCTCATTTGGTCTGTTTGATTGGGCTGATAAGATGTCTGTCAGGCTCAGGTTAGACTGAGCATTTGTTGTGCTGACAGTGCGATGATTGAGACATTGGTGTCAATTAGGTGTTTGTGTATTGGGCCTGACATAACTGCTATTACTTGAGCCTGCCGGCTTCCTCCCACAAGTGTGCCAGTGCCACCTCCTTTATAACTCTTTGTCTGTGTATTCCCTCACTTGGCCTCTCAGGAGTTAAATTTATGACCGGGTCCGTCCTCGTCCACTCAACCCCCCGTCGCCGGCCGCTTCTTCGGTGTTCACACCAGAAGTGACAGAAGCTCTTAGCCCCTCTTCACATGTCCTCACCCTCTTTCCTCCTCAGTGCTGTGCCCTCTCTCTCTTTTTCCCTCATTCACCTTCTTCCTCCCCCAGCCCTTACTCTTTGTTGTGGCCTAAAGCTATTTAAGGGTGCAGGATAGAGCTGGTCTCATGAGAGGGCCCAGGACAAATAGTAGGAGTGTTTACTGTGGAAGCACTGATATGTCCTCTGGGGCTGTGCTGAGCATGCAGCTGCAGGAAAAAGCATGGATGAAGGCCTTTGTGTCGCCCCCTTTCACTTGTCCACAGGAATTCTCCAGACAGGGGTGTGTAAAGCACTTGAGTATACTAACAAAGTACAGTTACTCAAGTATTAGTTGGGGGGATTTGGACTTTACTCAGGGCAGTTGAAATAATTGTACTCAATCAGGTTTCTAAGAAAACATATTTCAAAAAGAATCCTGGAACAAAATGCATCACAGTTTCCACAAAAATATTAATCAGCACAACTGTTTTTAACACTAACAATAATAAGAACTGTTTCTTGAGCAGAAAATCAATATATTAGAATGATTTCTGAAGGATCATGTGACACTGAAGACTGGAGTAATGGCTGCTGAAAATTCAGCATTGCCATCGCAGGAATAAATAATATTTTAAAATATATCAAAATAGAAACCAGTTATTTTAAATTGTAAAACTATTTCACAATATTACTGCTTTTACTGTATTTGTATGCAGTGTTGGTGAGAATCTTACTGACCCCAGTATATATGATTTGTTTTAATGAACTAACACGTTTTATTTAAAATCAATTTCAATGTGTTTTGTAATTGGCTCCAAAAAAAGCATTTAGTCTTTTTACATAAAGCAATGCAATTATAATTTTTGTAAGCATTGTTTAAAACTCATACATGTAAATAGCAATATTTAAACAAATATATAGTTAAACATTTAAAGGTCCCATATTGTACACCTTTCTGGAGTTTTATTTGAGGTTTTGATGTCCTTAAGAATATATATTTGCGGTATAAGTACCAAAAACCATCTCAATATATTTTTACAGCTCCTTTCTCAGGAGCTCTGCTGAGAACAGGTCGATTTTGGTCTGTCTAATTAATATTCATGAGCCTCTCTTCTGATTGGCCTGTTGTTTTCTGAGTGACGCATGGCCAGGCCAACCACAGGTAACTAGGGTCAGCGCCCTCACAGCGCTAGCTGGAGGCAGCAAAACAAAGGGGAAACGGGAGGCGGCCCATTCAAACCAGCGCAGATTCGGCTACACAAGGAGCTTAAAATATCATCTTGTTGTGATGTTGGGTGCCAGAATCGACGTAATACAGCCTCAAATTAGAAATTTGATCGCATATCTGCTGCCACTGCCAGACAATAAAATGACGACAGCTGTGGTTAAACGCAATAAAACAAGCAGACTGCACAGAAAGGATCGTCAAAAATGCTTGCGTTTGCAGCGCACATTTCTTATCAGAAAAGGTTCAATAAAGTATTGCTTCATGGTTAAAGTTAACCTTTTCGACATGTTTCTGTGTTGTCCTTGCTCAGCAAAAGCATGAACGTGATGTTGTCTGGGGGTTTGGCAAAAGGAGAGTGGGACTGTGGGCGGTGCTCGGGGTGGTGACTGTGTAGTTCTGACGTCAACTTTTTAAAAATAGCTAGAACTTTAAGCAGGCTGTGTGCATTTGACTGTGGACTGACTGTTTTGAAACGTATATGGTAGTTAAATAGCCCCTAGACCTCAGTAATCATGAAAAAAGCCAGGAAATTTCAGTTTTGACAATATGGGACCTTTAACAATTTAACATCTAGCAAGTCCTAGAGCAGGGGTTTTGATTATTGGCGCCAAATTTGATGATTGCCTTGCAAGGGACCCCTTCCTGAAACATCAAGACAGATACTGTATATATTTTCATGTATAAAAGACACATTTACACTAACTAAAAAAATGTAACAAATATTATAAAGACTTTAAAATATTTCATTTTAATCCTAAAATATTTTAAAGACAATAATTTTCATTAACATTGACATTTATTTGTGTAGTGCTTTTCAATAAATAATAAACCTTACAACCCCAGAGAGCAAGCTAAAGATGACAGCATAAAAACACTATATGCCCATTTTTTCTTTTTTTTTTGTCTTACTGTTAAAGAAAACATGGCTATCTTATTGAAGTAAACTTGTTTTAATTTTAGTTACTTTTAATTGAGTAAAATGTTGACACTGTACACTTATACTTAAGTACATTTTCTCTTATAAACTCCTAACTCCAGTGTTCACTAACTACTTATGGAAATGGTGCCAATGTATTTCCATTTTCTCTTGAATCAGTTGTCCTAAATCATGTTTTCCTATAACAATCACATTCATGTGAATTGTACAGTGTGTCTCCCTCTCTAGTAATCAAGCTTATTTGAGACAGGAAACAGTCAATGGAAATGGCCAGACTCCTAAATGAGCCTCCTGAAGGGGTTCAAAACAGCACGGACAGAAAGCATTGTTGTCTGACTCACGCCCATGTAGTGTGATTGCTCGGATGTTTCTAATGGTGTTAGGGGGTGATTTTATGCTCAGCAGGCCTCTAGGCCTCGCTTGCCTCCATGCAGTCCAAGAGGCTTATGTGACTAGCGCGATAGGCTACGGGGAGGTGCGTGCTCATCCCGATAACCGTGATGTGTGTATTTGAGCACAGCAGATGCCCCAGGTCTACATTATACCTCATTTGCATGTTCAAATAAGTCAAAATCCACAATAGAATAAATACCACCAAAAGGGCAAAGCTTTAGATGAATGACAATGAGATCAGGTTGCCGAAGATTAGATATTACTTTGGAATGTCACCCTGATCCGTGAAGCGTGTCTCTATGGATACCAGTCGTCTAGATACAATGCAGATATGGAACCATGAAAGTGAACTTACAACAACAGTGAAATATATGCCGGATATTGCCATTGTCTTTGTTCTTTTGTCAGCCTAAATTCATTCTTCTGCTCACAACACAGGTTTCTTGTTCCTGTCTGTATTCATAGTTGGGTCTTCTCAGCATCCCTACACAGGACAAGTGATTTATGGATGAATGAATGTTTCAACTAGACATTGTTTCTGGGGCACCATTTGCACATGGCAGGGTAGCTACTTAAATATAAAATAATATGTTTTAATCAGTTTTAATTAATATTATTATTTTATTTAGTATTTTAAACAGAGTTGTTGAAACAGAGAAATGGAGACAATATTTGGACAAAATTTGGCCAAAATACAACTATTTGAAAATCTGCAAAAAAAATCTAAGTATTGAGAAAATCGCCTTTAAAGTTGTCCAAATGAAGTCCTTAGCAATGCATATTACTAATCAAAAATGAAGTTTTGATATATTTATGGTAGGAAATGTACAAAATATCCTCATGGAACATGATCTTTACTTAATATCCTAATGATTTTTGGCATAAAAGAAAAATAAATAATTTTGACCCATACAATGACAGTGTCCAGGGTTACATACATATGTATACCGTATATATATACTGTATATATTTATATATTTTTTTATTTAATTGTTATTGTTTTATTGTTTAACAGACTTTAAGATGTTCTTAATCTTAACGTTGTAATTGATTCAACTTTCATCAAGAGAATCATAAAACATTTTTTTTATCAATTTCAATCTATAAATCATTTGTTCATACATTCTTCAATATAAAAACAAAAAAGCAGTTGATTTTTTTTGGTTTCATATAAAAAAAAACAATGAATGATAAATTAATTTATATATCCACAGCTGTGCTATGACTCAAACTATGTGTTTTGACAGGAGAGAGAGCTGTTTTTGTGGAAGCACTGAGTCTTGGTGTAGTCAGACTAGAGCGACGGATACAGAGACACATTCTGGTCCTCCCACAGTACATCAACAACATTATAAGCAGCTCTATTTTTGGAAAGTAAACATTTTTATAGAATTTATATCACAAATAGTTTTAGGATTCTGTTTGATGTGTTGCAGAACTGAAGATCTGGTGCTCTTTCAATTCAAGAGTATGAATTGCAATCAAACTAGCCACACCCACAGAAACTTGAACTGGAATTTTGAATTAGAATGACAGGAAGAGGAATTTACTGGATTGCAATTTAAAGAAATTCAACACAAGCAATGCATTCGGTGTTTTTTCACTCTGTCCAAAATGCATTTTCAAAACTTTCAAAGGGCGGTTTTACGAGGCCAGAAATGTTTATCAATCTTTGCTTTTGTATTTAAAAATCACAATTTAATGAATTCCTTTGAATTACATTTTTTACATTTAAATTCTACTTTCGTGCATTCAAATTTTAATTGCAATTCAGCCTCCTGTTTGCTACTTAAAGTATTAGTTCATTCCAGAATTAAAATTTCCTGATAATTTACTCACCCCCATGTCATCCAAGATGTTCATGTCTTTCTTTCTTCAGTCGAAATAAAATTAAGGTTTTCGAGGAAAACATTCCTGGATTTTTCTCCATATAGTGGACTTCAACAGGACCAACGAGAGACCCTTATTCCTCGGCTGGGATTGTGTAGAGCCCTTTGAAGCTGTATTGAAACTGCAATTTGGACCTTCAACCCATTAATCCCCATTGAAGTATACCATATGGAGAGAAAAATGTTTTTCCTCAAAAACCTTAATTTCCTTTCAACTGAAGAAAGAAAGACATTAACATCTTGGATGACATGGGAATGAGTAAATTATCAAGACATTTTCATTCTCGAGGGAACTAATCCTGTAATTCAAATTCATTTCAAATTTAGGAATTCAATTCTGAATGCCACACAAACCTAGTCACAGTGCTTTTTTAGCATGGTTTTCCAATTTCATAGATTTCACAACATCTGAGAGAAGGTCCATTTTTTTTCAAACAACAAAGAGTTTGGTTGCTTTTGAACTCATGATTGCTGGTAAGTGTGATCACGCTGCTTCTGTTTCCAAGTCCACCATTTGCAATCATTTAGTGGCAAAATTAGGAAACTCTCTCTTTCTCTCTTTTTTTTAAAAATCCCCTCATCACTGCCCGCTCGTTGTGACTAAAGAGCCAGTAGGCAACACAACTAGCCTTTCATTCTCTCAAACAGCATGACAAGCTAAATGAGTACTTTGTAAACACAATTAAGCTGTGAAATCATGTTTAATTACTTTCCTGCTGTCTCCAGTTCTTTAAGGATTCCCTCTCAAACAACAGTTTTGAATTCAGGCACCTGCTGGGTTGCTCATTTTACCACACCTGGTCCTGCAGAAATGTCAACATAAAAGCAGCTCCATCCAGCATTCAGGGTCCCGGTCGCGGTCTGGTCTCCGAATCTCACCATACCTGCAATAGCACCGCTCCACTTAACATCATGCACTCTGAAAGCGCAGTAAATTAAAGATCATAAATCATGCACTATTCATAAGAGTCTCCATCCGGCCCTTTCACTGCCTGCAACCCTTCTCCCCCTCTAATGGCATTGAGTGTTCGCAGGCCTCCGAAGCGCTCCGTCCCATCCTGTCCTTTTGACTGAGCATAGTGTTCTGGACCACTGCATTAAAAGCTGATACCCTGAGCAAAGCCAAATGCTCTCCATCAACCCCCATCTCACGAGACCATTGTCTGCTAGAGGAACCACCAGATGGTCTGCACCATATCGGCCTAGGTATCAGTTTTACACCAGGGGAAGCACCAGGGATATGCTCCAAAGCAATTATCAATGGAGTATAATTTAGAGATACATTATATAGCGGTGTGGTTTTCTTGTTCTGTCTGGGTCTGACGTGTGAGTTTACTCGGTTCAAGCTATATCGGGCTCAGATATTTGGAGGGAGAGTGGAGAGAGAAGCAGTGAGAATGGTGGAAAGGTAATTCAGCATTACATAGGTCATGGCCCACATAATCTGGTGCACTCTCACTAATGACTGATAACATGAGGCAGGCAAGGTGTGTCAGCCCTCATCAGTCTTTCTAATTAGAGATATGAGCACACATCTTTCATAAGCCCTCCCTCCTGAACGCCATTAAACATGTGCACACATATACACTTACATGCGCATCAGCCCTGCTGTTGTGAACGACCCAAAAGGAAATGCCTTGACTTGGTGTAACTGGTCCATTCATCATCATCTCTTTTCTTTACTGTAGACTTCTGCGAGATGGGTTTCCAGAATAAGTGATGTCCATCTATCTCAGCATCCTGCCAAGACCACTCAGTTCACTTCCAGATAGACACTCTTATGGTGGAGGGCTGCAGGGTGGAATGTAGACTCATCTCCTTAATTGAGAGAGGAAAGAAAAAAAGGTCATCCGTTTATGCTATTTAATTCTCTTCATAAAGCCACTCCCCATTAGATGCAACAGGGGAGGTATATAGTGTGGTGCAAGATTTTAATCGCAGGACAGATATGATTGAATTGATCCAATTAATTCAGGTAGTTTGTCACTTGTCTGATTTAAAATTATAATCATAGGTGACGCTTAACTTTTTTCCTATATCAGTGAGGAAAACGATAAACAATGTTCTGAAATTGTTTATGACAAAATGTTATTTACATAATATATTTATAAATAAATATCTTAATAAAATTGTTAAGATTTATTATAGTAAGTGACAGCACAGACATTTAGAATACTCCCAAGTTTAGTTTTTTTGTAAATGCTGTTGTTTTGAACTTCTATTCATCAAAGAATTCTGAAAAACAAATGTATGATGGTTTCCAGAAAAAAATTATGAATGAATACACTTTTCAACACTGATAATAATAAATGTTTCTTAAGTACAAATTCAGCATATTTGAATGATTTTTGAAGGATCATGTGACAATGAAAACTGCAGTAATGGCTGCTGAAAATTCAGCCTCCCATCACAGGAATAAATTAAATTTTAAAATACGTTTAAATAGTTTTAATATTTCACACTATTACTGTTTTACCTGTATTTTTATCAAATAAATGTAGCCTTGGTGAGCATAGGACACTTTAAAAACTTTCAAAAACAACATTTCTAAAAAAAAAAAATTACTTTCCCAAAACTTTTGAAAGGTAGTAGGTGAGTGTGTGTGTGTGTGTGTGTGTGTGTGTGTGTAATTCCATTGCTTGAGATCATTATATGCAGCCTAAGCTAGCCTGCTATACTTTACTAGAATAACTCTGCTAAAACATCCAACATTTTCCATGAATACATTGTTCATGAGAGATCCATTGTCCATCTTCATGTGGACAGTGTCTCTCTTTATATGATCATGGCAGCTTTGAGACTGATTAGGATACTAGCACTGGCGAGGCACAGCTGTTTTATCACACACTGTTCATGACCTCTTCTAGTGTAAGGGTAAACCAAGTGCCAGACTGACAAATGGAGATCTCCTCCAACAATAAACAGAGGGATGTGTGGACATGTGTGGAGCCAAGCCTCCGACCAGAAGATAGAGAGCACAGGCGCATTTAGAGGAGGTTACTGGCGGTGCAGTCATTTCACGCTTTTCAAGAGATTTTAACAGATCTGTTTACAAAGCAGAAGAGAAATGATTGGGCTCACTGCGTTTCCACTCACGGACAATTAGAAAAACCTCTCGGTTAGAAAGTCACAATAAAATAAATCTAAATACCTCTGAAAAGAGGGTACGTTTTGTCCCTGCAAATTTCTCTGCGGAATTTAATGCATTTCACAGTTTGTTTATTAGTGCGCCAGCCATGTGGAATGCAGAGTAATGGCACCACTGAGGGAACACATTGCAGGGACCATTAGCTAACTGGAGCAGCTCAGACACTGAGTTTAGAGAGAGCCGTCCAAAGTGTGACACACACATCTACTGTGCACACACACTTGCCAATGGAAACACTTCTTACCTTTTTACTGTTTTGATGATCCACACAGGTGTTTATTTGCAATATTCATACTAGCTGAAAATATAAAGTGTCTATAAATAACTCAATAGTTTAACAGATATGTTGTCTGAAAAACTAATGTTGTAATGGGAAATCATAGGAAATCATGTTTACTTTTACTTCAATTATCAACTTTCTCAATATATCTGAATTTCATTTTACAATTTTGAAAATTTAGAACATATGCCCCTAGTGATAAACAAATTATAGAATCAAACCAAATGGAAAATAAAGTATTATGTCATTTGAGTCTACAAGATGACTCTATAAAAATGTGGCTGTTTATTTCATCCAAAAAAAATAAAAATCCTTAAAGAATGGCTAAGTCATGAAAGCTTAGGAAGCATTTGTGCATGAATGTACCTCCTGAAACTGATTTTGGACAGGCTTCCGAGGCAGTATTAACAAATTATTACTAATTAATTACTGCAATATTGCTAGAAATGTCAAAAAAAGTAATTAAAAAACATATTACAGACAAACTGCCCATGAACCAAATCTTTCAGATGCCATTTTATTTTATAGCTAAACTGTCATGAAATTTGAACACACAGGATAGTGGGACATCACAGGCAGTGAAAAATACACCTATGCTGCTTTCAAACATCAACCAGTTGAAGGTATCTCAGACCAGATGTGCCTTGTTGCCTTCTTACCTCTGTATGCTGCCTGTGGAGTCAGCATTTTTCATATTTCAGACACAAAGTCAGATTTTTAGACTTTAGATTTTTTTAGATTTTTAGACTTTAGATCTCTTTGGACACACCTAATGTGTGCATTTTTTCTATCCTGCAGTGTGACACTATTTAGTTTATTTTTACAGTTGTTTTCATTATGTTTTGAATTTATGTAGATAACATCAATTATATTATAATAGGACAGTGTAGAGCTGACAGGAAGTGAAGTGGGAGAGAGATGATCAGGAAAGGTCCTTGAGCCGAGATTTGAACTTGGGATGCCTAAAGTGCAACTGCTCACGAGGCAATTGGCGCAGACTAAACAGCATTTTGCAAACTTGTAAAATTTATACTTGAGAATTTGTGTCACACGGCAGGACCACTGAAATAAACAAGTGAAATTGAAAAGTTGATTAAAAGTAGTAAGAAACCTTACATTATTCAAAACACACACATATCCTTTTTATATAAATTATACAGTTATATAAAGATGAATCTTAAATTATGTTGAAATGTAAAAAAAAAGTCATTTAGCCAACCATAACATTTCCCCATAACATTCACCCATTTGCTAAAAGCACTGCTGCCGCTTTAATTTGTGAACAGTTCCTAGAAACAAGGGGTGACACAACTTACCCCGAACTCCTCTACTCAATAGAAAGAAAAGATCATGTGTCCAAATGTGACAGTGATGTGACTCAGCTCTTATAACTTGTCCAACACACCCCAAGAAGCCAAGAGCAATGGCGTATAGTGGAAAACATCCCGAAAAAGTCTTGAATGGAAGCTATTCTTGAATTGAATAATTTCCGTGCCCCTCAATAGAGGAATAGTCTGGAATAAAACAACCTCTTTCTCGGCAGTGTCGTGACTCACACACACACACACACACACACACACACACACGTAGTGCTACAGATCTGTGTTGTCACTAATAATGATGAGAGGGGATGAGCCCTGAATTCAGAATGGGGTCAGATTGATAGCGCTGGATTCCAGAAGTGACTCCCCAGCTTTTGATTTGAAAGCGTCCTCCGCTCAGCCTCACTTTGGAGATGAAGATGAAAGCGGTGATGTCACCAATCAACGGCAACAATAATTTGGCACCAAGCACCGCAACAGGTGCCATGACAACCAGCTGTCACGATGTAGGAAGAGAACGGTTGCCAAATAGACAAGAGCACTATAAATGTACGCTGTAGCCAATGACACCAGCCAGCCTTAAAATCAGAGGGACGGGACTGCGGCGTGTGACGGTGCTCTTTGTTTTTGGAGTATGTTCAAGTACTCCTTTCGAACAAGCATGTCACTTTGGCTTTTCCCCAACATACTTTATGCCCACCTCCAAACCGCCACGCATAAAGGAAGATGGGCACTTACATTCTCCAAATGGCTTTAGAAAGGCTCACTTTCCTGGGAAACAAAACGATGGAGAGGCGAAGTGAGTTTCATGTCGTTTGCTGTGAACAATGCTCAGGGACTAAGAGCTCTGAAGGTTCTGAGGGCTGTTTTGACATACTAAAACAGAAGGATGATTAACATGCGCTGCGATAAGAGGCTAGAAAACACAAGGACAGTTTTGAATTTCAAGTAGTTCCACACTTATTTCTGAAGTGGTAAATATCGACATATTAGTGCACATTTTGAAAAGCGAACGTTGTGTGGCTTCAATAAGAAACAAAAGGCACTGGAAATTGGGAGAGGAAGATCATCAGTCATGTCTGAACTTCTCACCTCTTACATGCTCTGGATTCTTTCAAGTTCTTCACCGCAGCTCCAGTATGTTCCTCTCTGAAAGTCACGCCTCCAAAGTGTATAGCTTTAGAGGTAAAGCCCTCTCAGACAGCTTCCTGCCACTATCAAACCTTCAGCCGGTCCTCCTGTGCTTATACCTCAGACTAGAAAGGTGAGCAAGACGTTTGATGTCCATGACAGATGTTTTGTCACGTCCTTTTTTAAAGGAATGGTTCAGCAAAAATGGAAAATCCTGCCACCGTCTATACACCTTCATGTAATTCCAAACCTGTTGCAGCTTCTTCTGCAGAACACAAAAGAAGATCTTCTAAAGAATGGTGTTGGACCCCATTCACTTCCATTGTGTGGGGAAATATCTAAATCTTCTTTTATGTTCTACAGAAGAAATAACGTCATACAGGTTAATACACGATGACAGAATTTTCATTTTTAGGTGAATTATTCATTTAAAGGGGTCATATGATGCTGCTAAAAAGAACATTATTTTGTGTATTTGGTGTAATGAAATGTGTTTATGCAGGTTAAGGTTAAAAAAACACATTATTTTCCACATACTGTACATTATTGTTTCTCCTCTATGCCCCGCCTTTCTGAAACGCGTCGATTTTTACAAAGCTCATCGGTCTGAAAAAGTGAGGTGTGCGCTGATTGGCCAGCTATCCAGTGCGTTGTGATTGGCCGAATTCCTCAAGCGTGTGACGGAAATGTTACGTTCCTTACCATATTGTGATGCCTGCGGCAACCACATGTGACGACCCCGGGCTGGACTCCACTTTGTCCACAGTGAAAGCCGATCCAGCAATCCACAGTGCGAAGTTGAAGTATTTCCTCCGCAACCAGCACGGATCAACTCCAGGCATGATGAAGCGGATATCGTCCTCTTTTGGAAGACCAAACAAAGTAGTTTCGCTTTCACAACGAAACACACAGCACCTTCACTACATGGCGGCGGCGGCAACAATACTACAGTGAGAATAAAAGTTACGCCTTCTTTCTTTGCATGAACATTTGAGCAGCGTTATGCAAATATTCCCACATAGTGATGTAGGTATGTGGGGGCATGTTAGAACGAGTCGTTTTAGGTAGGTGTGGCTGACTCTTAATTTTATAAAGAATATCTCTTTGGATTTGAGACTTTAGTCTTTGCAACTTTACAGATCTTCTTTATGCACCAAGAGCTTGTAACACTCCAAAGAAAAAGGAAAAATTGAAATCGCATCATATGACCCCTTTAAAGAACTAAAGGTGTGGTCACAAAAACAGACTAAAGGTCAAAAAAAAGAAAATTGTCTATCTTCAATAGTGTAGTGATGTATGAAGCATTTCTCACACAGAAGTCACTTTCAAACCAAGCAGCTTTCTGTTGATCAGTGCAGCAGATCTTTGTGTGACCAGCTTGAACTTGAAACCGTTCTGAAATTTGCTTTGGGTTGTTTTTCCGCCCTCACATGAAATTCCAGATTGCATGGACTCCTATTGAAATGACTGGATTTTGCCCACAAAAAGTTCCTGAATAACGGCAAATGTGACCACATAAATGTAAATTCTGTCATCATTTACTCACCATCATGTTGTTCCAAACCTGTATGGTTTCTTTCTTCTGTTGAACACAAACAAAGATATTTTTAAGATTGTTGGTAAGCAAATAGTTGACAGTAGCCATGGTTTTCCATTGGATGGAAAAAAATACTATGGCTACAAAGTCAATGGCTACCGTCAATTGTTTGGCCAGCAAAATATCTTCTTTTGTGTTCAACAGAAGAAAGAAACTCATACAGGTTTGGAACATCTTGATGGTGAGTAAATGATGAAAGCATTTTCATTTTTGGGTTAACTTTCCCTTTAACGCTGCATATATATGTATATATGTGCACAATCTAATAGCTCATATTGGCTGCATTTAGCCATTTTGTTGTATATTCTAGTCATTTTTAGTTAAAAGGAGTGAAAATTTGTGTGTATATGAGGACATTATACGTGTGACAAGATGTTTGACAGGCCAGTTCAGATGCAATTATGACATGGAAGTATGTCCCAAAACTTTCTCTTCTGCTATACATGTAAAACTAAACACTTTTTCTTCACAACAAAATACATACATTTAGGGCATTGTATAACAAGGTGAGTATGTACTTAGTATGTTCAGTGAATAATTTTTTAAAAGTAAAACATCCACTCGATGAACACTTCAGAATCTCAGCAGATGCATTATGTCATCCGGGTTTTGTTCGCCTACTGCATCATGAATATTCGGACATCCTACTCATTTGACACGCTTTTTGCATACTGTGTAGCAGGAAAGTCCGTATGGTTCCTCAGAGCTGCAGCTCTTTCTCTTTCTCGAAGTTCTTTTGCATGTTCTCACTGGCCTTGACCACCTGGCAACACTTAGTCCTCCCCCTTTTGTTTCCATACCCTATCATGTCTCCTCAGTTCCGTACAATCTCCCTTTCTTCCTCTCCTTTTACAGCTCCCCCCTGGACCTGCACTCCTCCGCTGCTTTCAATCCCTCGCTTCGCGCCTCTATCCCACACTCTCCTGCTGTTGCTCCAGATATTAAAACAAATCAGCCATGAAATAAGCTCCTTCCTCTGTCCTTAGTGGAGCTGTCGGAGCTCATTCCTGTCTACATCAGACACTTTCACCCACCCACTGTCTCTGTGCAAAGCTGCCTCCTCCACCCTTAACTTCCCCAACAGACTGGCTAACGCTGTTGGTGTTTCACCCCTTGGCTTAATCTGATCTCTTCCCCTCCTTCCTAGCATTAACTTTATGGTGCATGCAACATATTAGCTCTGTTCCAAAACCTAGTGAACTGCCACCGTAGCCTCATTGGGGTGCAAAAGAGAAGATAGCTGTTACAAAAGGTAGGCGACTTGATTATGCACCCTCCCATAATGCATTGTTGGTAATATAAAATAATTGTAACTTATTTAATAGAAAAACATATCAATAAAAATGATTCAATAATCCATAATTAATTTTGTTGATGAGATATATACTTCTTAAACAAAATTTATGCATGCATATTTTATGTATATTCATGTTAATAAAGTCACAATAATAAAGGCTGCTCCAAAAGGTAGGCGACTTGATTATGCAACCTCCCATAATGCATTGCAACAAATGTGCAGCTGAAGAAAGAGAAATGTTGATTATAAACATACTATTAATTCATTCTGTAAAAAGCATCAATAAAAATTATATATATATATAAAATTAAGATTTAATTGAATTCATTGAAATAAATATGTGAATGCATACGTTATGTATGTTTATGTTTATAAAATCACATGTTACACAATGTAGGCTTTTTGATCATGCAGCCTCCCATAATTATGAAGCTGAAGAGAAATATTGATTAAATAAAAATACTTATAATTCATTCAACAGTAAAAAAAAAAAATAAAATGAAAATGCTATAAAATAGTCAATAAATATATTTTATTTAGTTGCATTACTTAATAATTTTTTTAATTAAATAAATAAATATGTTTTATGTATTAATATTTGTGCATGTATATTAAATATGTTTATGTTTATAAAGTTGTAAAGGCTGCTCCAAAAGGGTGTACTGCATTGCAAAAATCTTGAGAAATGCTGATTATAAAATTATAGCTTATAATTCATTTAATATTACTTAATTTAATTTAAGTTAATTTTGTGTTGTTATGTGTTTAAAAATAAATATTTTTAGCTTCTTTTATACATTTTTCTTACATTTTTCATTTAAATAAATACTTTGTTACCTGCATGTTATGCATATTTCTATTTTTAAAGTATTGAATTGTATTGTTCTTCTTGCATTTCTTGTACTGAAATAGAACTGTTGGTAAAAGTTGAGTTGCCTATGTCGAGTCTTCCAAATCATTCACTTATGAGCTCCCCTTTAAGTTAGGGTGCTGCCTTAGAAGGCAGCTGTTTATGTAGTCTGCAAGGCAGCTCACTAGGTTTCAGAACAAAGCCACTGAGTACACATCTATTTTGAGTATTATTGTATGATTAAAATGGATATGATAACAGCACAACACCACCAGCAGCTCAGCTTCAAATTGTTTAAATTAATCATCAGTGCCTCAAGCATTCTGATAAAGCAGTCAGGGCTTTTGCTTGCACGTTAATGTGCGGCACAAAATGGAGGCAAGAGCAGGTGTGCGCACTCACAGGCTGTTTCAGCAGTGTGTGTGTGTGTGTGTGTGTGTGTGTGTGTGCATACACTACATCATGGTGTTAATGATTAGTGATGCCAGTGGCGGGTAAAATGTCATATTTCTGCGCACGTCCTTGTGATTTGTTACAGCTCAGTGTCCCTCTGGGGGATGTTGCCTACACCAAATTTCCATTAAACAAATCCTCTACAGGGAGCTTGCAGCACAGCCAGCCCTGAAATGTCTGCTCCAATTCTTTTGGATGGAGGTAACAACAGCGGCCCGGGGGCGACTCCCCACTCTTCTCTCAGCGAAAAGGAATCAGCCAATCACAGAACGGCAACTATAGACCTATGTGACAGAACAAGCAAGCAAAAGCCTTGTACGTCAAATCTGTGTAGCCACATTACAAAATGCAGCAGTGAGTTGTTATTTAGCTAATCACATCTTTTCCTAGCTAATTATAGCTAACTTTGTTTATTGGCATGAAATGAAATTCATCTTCGTTATTATCTAAATGCATGTGAAATATGAAAGATTCATCCATGTGCGTTTAATTTTTTTCAACTTTTCTTTTTTTTTTTAATCGATGTTACTAAATCTACCAGTGAAATGATAGACTTCTCTCTGGTGATGTATGAAGGATTTCTCCAATCATTTCATCCATTTAAATCTCCCCCTTGCCCCATTTTTAAGTGTAACACCCACAATCAACATCCGATGCATAGAACCTAGTACCGCCCTACATTGTTTCTTTTCCGAAAATTGGTTTCATGCAGATATACATTATTAAAAATTAAGGTTCTGACTTAAAAGGAGTTTTTACAGCAATGCGATATTTGGTGTTCCCAATGAAAAGTAAAGATGTTTGTCATTAATTACTCACCCTCATGTCGTTCCAAACCTGTAAGACCTTTCCATGTGCGTTTAATTTTTTTCAACTTTTCTTTTTTTTTTTAATCGATGTTACTAAATCTACCAGTGAAATGATAGACTTCTCTCTGGTGATGTATGAAGGATTTCTCCAATCATTTCATCCATTTAAATCTCACCCTTGCCCCATTTTTAAGTGTAACACCCACAATCAACATCCGATGCATAGAACCTAGTACCGCCCTACATTGTTTCTTTTCCGATAATTGGTTTCATGCAGATATACATTATTAAAAATTAAGGTTCTGACTTAAAAGGAGTTTTTACAGCAATGCGATATTTGGTGTTCCCAATGAAAAGTAAAGATGTTTGTCATTAATTACTCACCCTCATGTCGTTCCAAACCTGTAAGACCTTTGTTCATCTTCAGAACACAAATTAAGATATTTTTGATATTTTTCACGCAACTGACATGTTCAAGACCCAGTAAAGTAGTAAGGACATCATTAAAATAGTCCATGTGACATCAGTGGTTCAACTTTCATTTTATGAAGCTATGAGAATACTTTTTGTGCGCAAAGAAAACAAAAATAAGCATCCAGGACAGTACCATGACAGTCAAGTCTGACACGGAAGAGAAGAAATTGTTGAATAAAGTCGTTATTTTTGTTTTCAAGCACAAAAAGTATTCTCGTAGCCTTATAACATTACGGTTGAACCAAAGATGTCACATGGACTGTTTTATCGATGTCCTTACTACCTTTCTAGGCCTTGAACATCGTAGTTGCATTGCTGTCGATGGAGGGTCAGAAAGCTCTTTGCTTTCATCAAAAATATTTTAATTTATGTTCCAAAGATGAACAAAGATTTTACGGCTTTGGAACGACGTGAGTAATTAATGACAAAATTGTCCTTTTTTGTGAACTATCCCTTTAAAACAACCCTTTGTTTTTCTCAGTGTATTTTAATAATCTGAAGAACCTTTTTCCAACATAAAAAGCCTTTTGTGCAATGGAAAGGTTCTATGGATGTTAAAGGGGTCATATGATGCAATTTAAAAAAGGACATCATTAAAATAGTCCATGTGACATCAGTGGTTCAACTTTCATTTTATGAAGCTATGAGAATACTTTTTGTGCGCAAAGAAAACAAAAATAAGCATCCAGGACAGTACCATGACAGTCAAGTCTGACACGGAAGAGAAGAAATTGTTGAATAAAGTCGTTATTTTTGTTTTCAAGCACAAAAAGTATTCTCGTAGCCTTATAACATTACGGTTGAACCAAAGATGTCACATGGACTGTTTTATCGATGTCCTTACTACCTTTCTGGGCCTTGAACATCGTAGTTGCATTGCTGTCGATGGAGGGTCAGAAAGCTCTTTGCTTTCATCAAAAATATTTTAATTTATGTTCCAAAGATGAACAAAGATTTTACGGCTTTGGAACGACGTGAGTAATTAATGACAAAATTGTCCTTTTTTGTGAACTATCCCTTTAAAACAACCCTTTGTTTTTCTCAGTGTATTTTAATAATCTGAAGAACCTTTTTCCAACATAAAAAGCCTTTTGTGCAATGGAAAGGTTCTATGGATGGTTCTAGTATGGTTCTAGTAGCGAAACTACTTGGTTTGGATGGTTCTAGTAGCGAAACTACTTGGTTTGGCCTTCAAAAAGAGGACGATATCGCTTTGTTGATCAGCTCGGGGACATCAGCTATACAGGCATTGTATACTGAATGTTTAACGTTATATTCATTGCATACATATACTTCGTAGACATCATTAACTCCTTTCTGCTGTCTGTTGTTCTGTTGTTGGTGTTTCTTTGTCTGAATATTGCGCTTATCACATGCTGTGTGGTATCGGTGTTTGGTATCGGGGCATTTTAATGAGTACGAGTACAGGAGACCAGTATCGGGCCCGATACCAGTATCGGTGCATCCCTAATAAAAGTTAAGAGTCAACCACGCCTACCTAAAACACCTCGTTCTAACACGTGCCCACATGTCTACGTCACGATGTGGGAATATTTGCATAACGCCGCCCAAATGTTCACGCAAAGAAAGAAGGCGTAACTTTTATTCTCGCTGTAGTATTGTTGCTGCTGCCATGTCGAGAAGGCGCTGTGTGTTTCGCTGTGAAAGCGAAACTACTTGGTTTGGCCTTCAAAAAGAGGACGATATCTGATTCGTCATGCCTAGAGCTGATCCGTGCTGGTCGCTGAGGAAATACAACAACTTTGCGCTGTGGCTCACCGGATCGGCTTTCACCGTGGACGAAGCGGAGTCCAGCCCGAGGTCGTCACATGTGGTTGCCGCAAGCCCGCCGGACGCTCCTTCATCGAATCCGCCGGCTGCGCCGTTCTCAAGCCCACTGTGTGTTTCATTGTGAAAGCGAAACTACTTTCTTTGGTCTTTCAAAAGAGGACACGACTAGAAATCAGAGGTTAAGTTGTATTTACAACACTGTTCCAGAACAGTTTAACCCAAATATTCAGAGTGGTGCAGCACATTTTATGGAGGACTGTTTCCTGTGAGAGCCTATACTACAATGCTGGCTGTTCTGACTCACAGACTGTAAGTACGTTTTCATTTAAAGAATTTGCCACTGATGATTCAAACGCGAGTTTTGAGCAGTGTAGAGTAGCGATTATTTGTCGTTTCTCCGATCACAAATGCAGACATGGTTTTATGGATTGCGCGATGCAAAAGTCATTATGATCCGTAATTATGTCCCCACTGGATGCAACAAATGCCTCGTTTATAATGGGTTTTAATGTTTTTGTCTCATCGCTCCATCCGGGACAAGGCATCACAGTATGGTAAAGAGCGTAACATTTCCGTCACACGCTTGAGGTATTCGGCAAATCATAACGCACTGGATAGCTGGCCAATCACAGCACACCTCACTTTTTCAGACCGATGAGCTTTGTAAAAATCTACGCGTTTCAGAAAGGCGGGGCATAGAGGAGAAACAATAATGTACAGTATGTGGAAAATAATGTGTTTTTTAACCTTAAACAGCAAAAACACATTGCATTACACCAAATACACCAAATAATGTTATTTTTAGCAACATCATATGACCCCTTTAAAGATTCTTTATGCAACCATAGATGCCAATAAGGAATCTCTATTTTTAGGAGTGGATGTCACAATACCCTAAAAAAAGATCCTTTGCTACTTTAATTTCATTCTGCCTTATTGCATCTGTAACTGTGTTGCATTAGCCAATGAAGCAACTTCAGGATTTCAGAATCTATGGCCTTACTGTAATTAATTGATATGTAGGCAGCCAAACACTTGCAAAAACAATCCCATAAGCAGCTAGTTCTCAGAGTAACCCATACATTCATGTGTGATTTTCTGTCATACTCACTAAGCATCTTATACAATATTTGTCCCTCTTGCTGCCAGGCGTATATTAATCCCCACCCAAACATTCATCCAGCACCTTCCAGCATCCCACTCTGCTTTCATTGTCTCAGGATGTTCTTATTTAATTATAGGGATCCCGGAACCGTAGGCTCATTTTGTGTTAAATAGGTGTGCCTGGGGCTGGAGTTAGCAGAAGAGAAAAAGGCTCCTGTCCCCACTCTATGAACTCTGCCTTGCACATGCGCCTGACTGCATGGGGAATGCAAAGCATGAGAGGGGAACAAAGCCCTCCACTGTCCCCCATAAAGAGGTGGGGCACGGCAGGCCCTCAAAATGGCCCCTCTCCTCCACAAAATCCAGAATATTAGCTGTCCTGTGATGGGTGGCCATTACATATGCTGTTTGAGTACCTCATGCATGCACAGACTGCTGCACGTCAAAGATAGACAACATAGCCCAAGTGCACGACGGCAGAGCAGGAATGAGCAGTATCTGGGTGATCTCGTTCTCTGTGCTTCTGGCCACCATTCCTCCAACATGGTGCCATTCATTCGGCATTCTCCACGTCTACCTTGCACTCGTTCATACTGAGCGTTCCCACTCGCGCACATGCCAGGAATTCTCCTTCGCCTGTACAGAGCAAAGAGAATGCAGGCTTGAATAATATCTTTATTAATCACAAGATTCCAGCGCCTCGCTCTGTTGCATGATTCAAACCTGTTGTTGTGTGGTTGAGCGAGGACGTGCTTTACAGAGGAGTCAGCTTGACAGAATCCCTTATGTGGGTTCCAGTGACAGAAGGACCTGACATCCTTCGCAGAGATGGAAATCCCATAATGCACTGCAGCGGGCTCAGTTGTACTCCAGCCTGTGTGGCAGAGAATAGAAATGCTGATTATTAATTGATTTTAGCTACTTCTAATTTACTAAATTTGACCCTAAGTTTGTCTATAATCTACATTTATGCTTTATCAGGGTTATTATTTGTTACTAAAAAACTAAAACCATAAATAAATACTTGAAATAAATGTTTTTCTCTTGTGTTTGCTTGAAAAAAGAAAATATTTGAAATCATATTGGAACTGATTTATTGTCAACAAATCAATGTTTCCCTTTCAGTAGATTCAACCTTACAGCTGCACCTAAATAAATGTAATATTAAACTTCAGACAACAGTATTTTTTGTGAAATATTTTAGTGTTTTTCTGACATAACCAAAAACATCTGTTGTCACTCAGGAACAATTCTGTTCAACTCACCACTAAATATACAAGCCAGTTTGACTTTTAACCGGCTCAATGAAAATTCTTTTTTTTTTTAAACTGGTTCAAAAGAGTTTTTTTCATGAATCACGTTTTATTAGGTGGCCATATGTGCCGTTCATACGGGATACGTCCTGGCCAGGATTTTTATATTGCCTAAAACATCCAAAGTAGTTTGACCAATAACATGCAGGTATTGTATATAATCGACCAATCGTGGCGCGTGAGAAGGTGAGATCTACATTGAACGATCAAAGCGATGCACAAATGCGCACGTTTGTTCGTTCGTTCGACTTGAAGCGTCGCTGCGCACCGATCATTGAATGACACCAAAGTACCGCGAGAGCGATTCGAAAGCATAAGGAGCCGTCTGCTCTGCTCTCTATAGCTCTCGTGAATGTCATACAACGATCGATCTGCACAGTGCAAACAGCCAAAACCTGGATATTTTAGGCAATATAGAAATCCTGACAAGGACGCGTCCCGTAAAAATGGCCCGTATGGTCACCCTACGTTTTATGCATTGTTCCTTGAATACTGGCTCACATTCAAACAAGGTGATATGTGAAGAAATCACATTTGGAAACACACAAGACTTATCAAATACATTTTAAATTATTGTTACAGATTATTTTAGTCGCACTAGAGTTTAAAAATATCAGTCACAATATAACACCATGTTAAGTGATTACATTGTCTTCCCACTCTGACTGATTTTTTTTTTTTTTAAGATATGGGCTGTTTCCCAAAAGCATCTTAAGCCTAAGTAGATTGTAGATCCATTGGCAACGAAAGTCTCTATGAACTTATGATGCTTCTGGGAAACGCAGCCCTGGTTATGTAGCTAGACAAAATGTTTTGAATGTGTTTCCAGAAATACATTTTAATCAATAGAAGCTTTCATTTGAACAGCTTTAAAAGCTGACACTTGACATAATTTTTACAGCCTTTATCTGTGCACTTGGTCAAATCTAACTCCTTTTTTTACGCAAGAGGAAAACATTTCACAAGCCTTAAGGCTAATTACCCTCATTCTGACCGAAAGAAAGGCCCCCGAGAGACTGAGAGTGTCTTTTGTGACAAATAAATGCACACAATGCATACAATTAATGGAGGTTTAACTGTGGGCAAAGACTAATTTTTTCGTCCTTTTCTTCCAATCACATCTTAGAGACAAGAGAAGTTTCTAGCAATTACTTCTCCATTACCATAGTTATTACGAATATTTCTAGGTTATTTATGCTCTGAGTGCCAGTCACACAGAAGTCTCACCCATTAATTATCTTAGCCAGGTTTTCACAGACTGCAATGTGATTATAATCACAATTTCAGAGCTCGTAGCTTACAAAAATGGCTTTCTCTCAAAGTGGCCAGCCTTTGCATCATCAAACAGACAGAACCACAATAGACCTTCCTTTGACAATGTCATCGCCACCTTCATGACACGTGAATGGGCCTATGAAAGAGCTGTTTATAATTTCTAACATTCAGCTGCCGTGGAAGAGCCTGATTAAAAGCACAATCTCAGAACGACAGATATCTCTTGACATTATTCACGAAGTAAACCTGTCAGCTGCATTGCACTTGGTCTGTAACATCTGTTCTCAGAGGAACCTCTTTTATGAGACAGCTTCGCCTGGCCGTACGACACCACCTTCAAGATTTTGATGTCTGAGCAGACATAATTGTGATTGTGATGCCAGCAGAGCCCACCCTCCATTTATTCCACAGCAATCTTCAGCTTTGTGGCTGTGAGCCCATTCGTTGTTTTGTTTGCCGTGAAGTATCTTCTAGCAGATTTCCCCAGGATTCCCCAGAGCAGTGGGAGCTGGCAAATTGATTCTTACAATGTTTACCTTTCCCCCATCTTAATAATTAACCCGTAAATTAGCCATTGTCTGGCTTTAAGTCCCTCTGAGGTGTTCCTGAAATGAGCTGGTTAATTACCTTATCATACCTCTGGCTATGAGCCATGAATGAGGAAAGCTGTAAATCATTTAAAAGCATCTTAATAACATCTTCTGCTTTTCATGTTAGCGAACCGAACAGCAATCCTGTGGATGATGATGATGGCAGGGAATGTTCTTTTAGAGGTGAAGTGTGTAATTTTATGAAAATAGCCCAGTTTCATGGGGAGAGACAACTATAAGTAAGTAGCTCCGATGTCGCACCACATAAGTGTGAGAAACTGTTTTCATTACGTGATCACTATTGCTTTGTCTGTTATTACAGATCGTTTGATATCCATTGAGTATTGATGCGTTTTAACCTAAAACACAGCAGCATCCATCTGTGAAGGATGTAGTGGGTCAAGCATACACAACTGTTAGCCAATCATAGCAGTGGGCTATGTTTAACTCCGAGTCTACAATCCGCCACGCCTATATTGCCTTTATTCAAACAGAGCGTTCCAATGAGGGGGGTCAAAACAGAACACAAAATAGCCTATTACTTCTAATCTAAATTATATTTTTTTATGTAAAAAAATCTTGGTGGACATCAGAAAACAGCACAAGATTAGGCAGTTCATGACCACTTTAATTAATAAACATTGACTATTTTCTTCAATAATAACGAATCTTTATAGTAAATAATTATTTTATTTTATTTTATTTAATACAAAAATGTATTTCTCAGCTTAGGTTATCAGGAGTTGGCCAAGGAGTTGGGCAACTGCTACAAATTTAAATTAAATTTACATTCAAGAATCAAATTTACATCCAAATGCTAATGAATTAGCAGTAACTCAAGAATGAGCTAACCTGCAGTGTTATTTTAGTATTATTCAAATGCATCTGACCGACATGCAAAGCAACCAGTGTTTAGATAAGATTGATAACAGATTGGCGTGCATCTAATACATTTTTAATTCAAGAACAATGTGCAAGTTTACTGCAACAATGGTGAACAATTTTGAAAACCCAGCATTTAGTTGATCCTGATAATTGCTCATTGTCAAACTTGCAAACATGACTGCTTTCTTCTTCTTCCATGATGGGGTTTGGCATCAAGACGGCTTTGTTTCCAGTAAGACCGTTAAAAAATGTGACACACACGTTTTCTGGAAATCCTGTCAAATTCAACCAATCAGATGATGACTTTGAAACTCCCAAAGTGTTTCCCATTTTGTGTGCATTATGCATCAAACGTTCAGCCAATGGCCCGTGGACTGAGACAACAGCAACACTGGCTCGACCAATGGCGTGAATTTGGGGGTGGAACTATCTGTTTGCCAATTAATAGCAAACGAGGGGAAAGTTTCAAAACTTCAAAAATTTCAAGTTTTTATTTTTGAGGTTCTAAAATTACACACTTCATCTTTATGATGTACACAAACATACCGATAAATTGCTTTTAGCACTTCGTTTACAAAAGAAATATAGAAACTGTGCTTTGTTGTGAAAGACAGACAGACAGCTGAACATATTTTTTTTGTTTATGCCTCAGTTTTCAAAAAGAGCTAATGGCTGCTTAGTTCTCTGATACTCACAATGGAAGTGACAATAGGTAAAGTGTTAAGAATCCTTTTGTAATGACACAAACTACACCTTTTGTCCCGATTGTTCTATAAATGTCTCATCTGGCTATCAAGGGCCCTTTCCCTCAGCAAAGCAGCCAACTGCCTGACCATTACCCATTCTCTTCACTGTGCCTGAAAACCAAAACAAATCAGTCAGCATTCAGACAGAGGCATACTTGAAAGATGAACCATTGATAGGTGAAGAGTAGTTACATTTCCTGCAAGAGAGGGATAATCACTGTGCGCTAGATGAAGGTACACAAAACAATAGTTGGTTCTCAGATTGGAGTTCAGCCTCCAGGGGGAGAAGACAGGCAGCATCCCATTCCCTCCCCCACCAGTCTCTCCACATGCTTGGAAGTCTCAGAGCGGTTGAAGAGTTTCTCTCGACCACGTCTGCATTCCTCACAAGCTTCGGCTCTCACCCTGCTGCTCCTCAGCCATGCTAACATGCTGCTACGTCTCCCCACTGAGATAGTAGACAAAAAAGGGTACCACTGAGCTACAGCATCACCCCATTTGAGTGAGGGGTGTTATTATTGGCCCTTCTTGCCAGTGTGGAGGACTGCAGGTGGGGAATCAGATGTTGAGGAGCCCTAGGCATCTCATACCCTGGATGGCTCCACTGGGCTGGAAAGGTCACACGTGCCTTTTTTCCAACAACAGTATGCTGGTGCTGGACGAGTGCCTGCTTTAGAACTCTTCTGCATCTTTACGCCGGCCCTAAAACGCCCTTCCATTATAATCAACAAAAGCCATTTAGATTGGAAACAAAATAGCAAAAATGTTAAATCTGCTTAAATATGTTCTCAAAAGTCTTCATCCAATTTATCTTCCCTGTCCATCTAAAATAAAATATTATTTACAAATATCATAAATAAAAAGGTTATTTATTAATCAATGTATTCATTTTATCTAAATAATTTTTGATTGAATTAAAATGTATCTGATCATATATACTATATAATATAAATACACTACTGTCAAAAGTTTGGGGTCAAATATATATATTTATTATTTATTTTATAATTTATATAAATATATTTCTGTATATATATTTTTTTTTTTAAAGAGAGAAATTAATATTTGTATTCAGCATTGAATTGGTCAAAAGTCACAGTAAAGACTTTTACATTGTTACAAAAAATCTGAAAGTTTTCTGAAAGAAATGCTATGCTTAGCAATTTTCTACAATGAATCCTGAAAAAAAGTATCCCAGTTTCCATGAAAATATTGATATTTAATAATATAATAAGAAATGTACTTGACCAAATCAGTGTATTAAAATGATTTCTGAAGGATCATGTGTCATTGAAGCCTGGATTAAAAAATTCTGTTGAAAATTCAGCTTTCCATCACAGGAATAAAGTACATTTTTAAAACAGAAATGTTATTTTAATTCATAATTAATAATAACTTTTCATAACATTTTTAATGTATTCTTTAAAACAAATGCAGCCTTGGTGAACAAAACAAAACATTATAAAATTATACTGACACTAAACTTGTGAATGATAAAATATTCTCTCAAGACTGGTAAAACTCTAGCCAGCCACTTAATTTCCATCTAAAATAAAATTTATAGTTGATTATTTACAAATATCATGTGTGAATTGTATTGAATGTAACAAATAAAGGTTGCATCAAGGGCAGCCTGTGATATTAAGACATTGAATTAAATTACTTTGGATTTTAAAATATGTTTGTAAGACTCATAAATAAGAATCGCAATGTAGGCCTACTTTGTTTATCTGTGGGAAGGTTATAAAGTAACATCATCATTCGGCCGGTTCTGAGGTTCCATACAGAAAGAGAGAGTGACTGTGAGATGTACTGCTAGATAACATAAAAGGGAATAATGGAGATGTGCGCAAGGTCTTTGAAAACTGCTGAAGGCCCATGATGAAATGAAGGCACTCTTACTTGCGATTTGAAATGTTCAGGAAGCAGAATGGAGGGGCGTTGTCTTCTCTCACATAATGCGCTGAGTGGAATGCGAAACCTGCAGAGATGATCCAGAAGAGATCTGCCTCCACAAAAAGACACCATATCACTCACATATCAGAAGCGCTGCCCCCATGTTTATACCCCAGCACTTTCATCTCACTCTGCATGCATCATATCACCGTGAGAAGGAGGAGGGCAGAGACTGGGAGCACTGATATGGGCTCTACCCCCTCTCGCAATCTCTCTCCATCTCTATTGCAAGAGCATCATAAAAATGGGGGTTTTGCTGGAGTAAATTAACAAGAGCCCTTGATATGCAGATCAGCGCCTATTAATCAAAGAAATGAGATTAGGATTTCGAATGGGGATGAAGAAAGCCTCCATTATCTTGCTGGAGTGTCATGTTTAATAACGTGGAACGGCGCTGTAATTCACAGGCACGGCAGGCCCAGGAGGAGAGACCAACCCTCGGCAGACCCCTGCTCTGCGTCAGGTGACCCTGGAAGCACGCGCTGGGGTGAGGGGAAACACCCGACGTAGAGAGGGAGCATGGAGGAGAGGGGAAGAGATAGAAGGGAATCAAAAGAGCATGTTCCTACGGGAAAGTGGAGGCCCTGCTCATTTGGCTTTGATGTTAAAGTGTCTTGCCGTGCTCAGTGGGGCTGGATCTACGCAGCACATAAATAATGGCTGGCTAAATGTAGAATCTGCTCACTCATGCAGCTGGCGAACTGACAGAACGGTCGGTGTGCGTGTGTAAGGCATGAGGTGGATGCACAGGTTCATCCGCACACAAAGAAACATGCACATATTTGCACATAAACACATATTAACATTACCGTTCAAAAGTTTGGGGTCAGTGCGTTTCCCCCCTCAAGAAATTAATATGTTTATTCAACAAGGATGTATAAAATTGACCAAATGTGACAGTAGAAACATGTATAATGTTACAAAAAGGTCCGATTTTAAATAAATGCTGTTCTTTTGAATTTTATATTCATCAAAAAATCCTGGGAAAAAAAGTACCATGGTTTCCACCAAAATATTAAGCAGCGCAACCGTTTTCAAAATGGTTAATAAGTAATGTTTCTTGAGTACCAAATTAGCATATTAGTATGATTTCTAAAGCATCACTGAAGACTGGAGTAATGTTTTTTTTTACCTTTTTTACCTTTTGTTACCTTTATTGTTTTAAAAGATTACTATTCTTATTCTTTTCAGAATGTAAAATTTACAAAATATTTATGTAACATAATTAAAGTTTTTTTATGTATCTTTTAAATATTATCTTTCATTTTTATTATATTTAGTATCCTTTTTAACATTTCATTTAGTTTTTTTATTGTATTTTATTTTACCACACACCTCTGATAGGTGCTAAGAATGTGCCTTTGTGAATGGTTAGTTAGATTAGAAAAAACGAAAATCTCAAGACTCACCTAAGTTTCAGTTTAAACATTTTCTAAGTAAAACCAAAGAGTGCTACAATTATCCCCGCTCTAGCCTACTGCTAAGCTCTTAAACACTGCCTTAAACACTGAGTTGTCTCACTGCCCTGCACACAATTGATTTTGACAATCTTTTCGCCATTGGGAAAAACACATAACTCACTGATGACTGTGGGCCTGCACTCCTCGGCTCCTTGGGAACCACAGAAATTATGCTAGCATTAATGTTTAATATTGCCAGGGACTCGAGAGATGCACATGTGTGCAAGGTCCTTTGTCTTTGTGTCAAGCGAAATGTGCTTCGATGCAAGGCAAAAATCATTTCAAATGGAGGACAAGGAGAGAGAGAGAGTGCTTCCCTTGGTCACCTCATGGTGAATAATGCAGAAAGGGGGGAAAGATGACGACTGGGCCTGCACAAACAGACCAGGCCTCGGTAAGGCCAGGCCCACTGAGAGCTGACCCACACAATTTCCTTACATCTGCTCAGTGTATTGAAAACAACATTTTGCAGTCTTAGAACTGCAATTATTGAGATGTATGTGTGCTTACTGCATGTAATCAGATAAGCGTGTCTGCTTGTAGCAAGTATTAACGGGACAGTGCACACGATAATAAAGTTACCAATAACAAAGCCATTATCTACACACCTGTATGGCTTTCTGTGAGTTTTAGAGGGATTTGGACCACAGTGATTTCACCAAGTACAACATCCTTGCTGATCCTGGAACAACATTCCAAGTAACCAATCAGAGTTGAGGGATACCTTTTCAGGAAATGTCTGTTTTAGGCTTACAATCAGGGTTAGGTGTTTCTACACCCTTGGTAATCAGCTATCATTTCACACTGATTTTAGGAATAAATTATGGGTAGGGTTAGGTTTAGGGGTAGGAATTGGGTTTAGTCTATATTCTTGGACAGTAATGTTGATCCAGGATCAACAAAAGATGTTGATCCAGGAACATGTCTTTCTTGACAAAATCACGGCGACCTTTGGACCACTTTATTAGTGGGGACAATGACAATTCAGTGACCATGTGCTTCAAGCTCCAAAAAACGACAAAAAGCACCATAGAAGTACCATAAACCTGTTTCATAAATCTCACATGCTGTTTTCCAAGTCTTCTTGAGCAATAGGCCTACTACAGTGTTGTGTGAGGAAAAGCCCAACATTTTAATCACATCTTAGCCTTCTATATCAAACATTGTCTAAACAATGTCATTACCTTTTGTAATGGAACCCAATAACTTTTTATGTGTTTGGTTTTGTTATTATAAACATACAGATTGATCGCTGCTATGAATTGTGAACAGAAATTACCTGAACGTACGTAGTTTGCAGCCTGAATTTCATATTCAATGAGCTGAAATGCGGCAAAATAACGGCAAGAAAATATTTCTCTCCACTGATATGTCCTCGCGAGCTACACGCAAAAACACATAAGCCCACCCGTTGTCCGATTGTAAATGACTCTTATGAGTCGGTTCTTTTAATGAAACGTTCAAAACAGTAGCCAATATTCGCAAAACGTATCAGTATTATTATGTTTCATATGACAACATGCAGTTAAAGATTTTGTAACAAATCATGTTTAATAAAACACACCCATATACGTATAAAAGTGTGGGCTCAGTAATTTGTTTTTAAAGAAACCCTACTGTCACATACTGTCTGTGTCATGTTTTGCCCCTGTTTCTGTTCTCTTATTTGGTCATGTTCCTGTCCTCGTTTTGTTAATTAGTTTGATTATGATCCCATGCATCTGTGTTTCCCCAATCATCCCTGTATTTTAGTCCTCTGTGCAGTAGTGTCTGTCGGATCTACTTGTTCATGTCAACCATTGCTACGTGTGTTTTGTTGTGTCCGTGGATGGGGGTGTTTTTTTAAGTGTGGGCTCAGTAATTTGTTTTTAAAGAAACCCTACTGTCACATACTGTCTGTGTCATGTTTTGCCCCTGTTTCTGTTCTCTTATTTGGTCATGTTCCTGTCCTCGTTTTGTTAATTAGTTTGATTATGATCCCATGCATCTGTGTTTCCCCAATCATCCCTGTATTTTAGTCCTCTGTGCAGTAGTGTCTGTCGTATCTACTTGTTCATGTCAACCATTGCTACGTGTGTTTTGTTGTGTCCGTGGATGGGGGTGTTTTTTAATTTTTTTTAATAACGATTAATGTTAACTCCAGCGTCTCCTCGTTCCTCGTTTCCTTCCAGAGAGAAAATGTGACACCTACTTTTATTCAGCATGCCACGGAAATTAAATTGTTCAAAAGTAAACATGTTGAGATGTTACAAAAATATTTCTGCTTCTAAAACATTCTGTTCTTTTAAACTTTCTATCCATCAAAGAATCCTGAAAGAAATGGTTTATACTCAAATATTCAGCAGCACATTTATTTACAACATTGATAATGTTGTAATTGCTGTTGAAAATTCAGCTTTGCCATCACAGGAATAAATTACATTTTAAAATATATTATATAAGCTATATAATATATGCAGCCTTGGTGAACATAAGAGGCTTTTTCCAAAAACATAACAAATTAAATAAAATCACTCCTCTAAACTTTTTAACTTTGTATTTCTTAAATGTTATTATGATAACCTTAGGCACAAACGTTAGGTCATGACATAAATTCAAGCAAGGATCAGCTTGAAATAACTTTGTTATTGCCTGATGATACAATGATGACCTTAAGCCTATAGAACAAGAGGGTAATAATTAGTTGCACATGATTTCAGCAGTCAGATAAAGCATGACATTAGCCAGGTCAAAACTCAAAAATCAGTCAGGACAGAAAATCAGTGTCCTTATCAAAAGACCACATCCCTGTGCAATACCTGTATTTGGAGCTTTCGCAAAAACTTGTGACATGCTAGCAGAGATGACTCATCTACAGACCACCTCTGCCTTTCCAAAATCATCGACGGCACATGGAATGCATGGCACATGCATTGTTGTATTGCATGTGTGTCTCAGACTCCGCTTTTGTGCGACTGGTTTTATAGCATCCTCATTTATACCCCACTTTATATTATAGAATAGTATATAAGACAGATGGGTTCTCTTTCTTCCTTAATAAAACACCATAAAATAACCTCCCCTGTGAGAAATGTGATCAATGACCAAATGAAACAGAGCCATGTGTTCTGACAAACTGATCTCTTAATATGTACACTGAGCACATAAATAACATATATAAGTTCTGCAGTCACGTCTAAATGAAGAACTAAGATTTAAATAAAAGATAAATACACTTGAGTATTACCGTAGTATTAAAATACATTTGTCTTGAGCAATGAATGAACTCTTTTGTTTGCTGCATTATTACATGTACCCCATTTGGGTTTTCCATAATCATGATTTTTCTCAAGTGCTTCATAATATTATCCAGGCCTTGTTGAAGTTTTGTATGCATGTACATTCTTTTATTTTTATTATATTACTATATGAACGATGATTACTTTCTACTATATTTTATACCAGACAGCAGTACTTTTTGTAAGGATCTTCTGTAATTTTGTTGAAAATATGTGACAAGTAAGACTATTTATGTCCTTGTCATGTTTTATTCTTCCTATAGCCTACATCATTTAACAAAAACAAAATAATTACTAAAATGTTAATGTGGTCTAAGGTCTGCTTTCTTAAGATAAAGAGCACACTTAATCAACAACGCTTCATCAACAACATCCTTTAGGTGTGTTTGTGTGTACAGGTCAGGTCAGGTCAGGTTGTCTCCTCAGCACTCTTTCCATAAAACCCTCACTATCCTAAGCAGATCTTCCTGCAGTCCGAACTGAAACACAATAACACCAGCACGATGACCTCACATTAGCCCTCATTCTTCCTATAGCCTACATCATTTAACAAAAACAAAATAATTACTAAAATGTTAATGTGGTCTAAGGTCTGCTTTCTTAAGATAAAGAGCACACTTAATCAACAACGCTTCATCAACAACATCCTTTAGGTGTGTTTGTGTGTACAGGTCAGGTCAGGTCAGGTCAGGTTGTCTCCTCAGCACTCTTTCCATAAAACCCTCACTATCCTAAGCAGATCTTCCTGCAGTCCGAACTGAAACACAATAACACCAGCACGATGACCTCACATTAGCCCTCCACCTCGCTGACACCACATCCGCCAGACCGCTCTGATCATGTAGTGGCTGCGACCGCAGCTGGAGATTCTCAGGGAAGCTGAGTGTGGCAGTGGCTGAGCTTTGCTTACCTTCTTGTTAACCCTCTTTGTGTGAGAAAACCGTACCGTACCTAAGCATCACCATCGGCAGTTCATTTGCTAGTACTCAGGGCATGTGTGATTACCGACAGGCAGCGGTGAGGAGGTCTCAGCCCCTCTCTGTGTGATTACTAATTAAAGATCATACTGAGAGGGTGGCTGCTGGTGGAGGAAACCGACCCCAGCTCACAACACCACATTAAGTGCACAACAGAAGGAACATATATGTAGTGAGAAAGAAGAAGAGCATTGAAGTGACTCAGTTTTTAGCTCCAAAACTACAATGGAATCTATCTATCTATCTATCTATCTATCTATCTATCTGGCTGAGCTTTGCTTACCTTCTTGTTAACCCTCTTTGTGTGAGAAAACCGTACCGTACCTAAGCATCACCATCGGCAGTTCATTTGCTAGTACTCAGGGCATGTGTGATTACCGACAGGCAGCGGTGAGGAGGTCTCAGCCCCTCTCTGTGTGATTACTAATTAAAGATCATACTGAGAGGGTGGCTGCTGGTGGAGGAAACCGACCCCAGCTCACAACACCACATTAAGTGCACAACAGAAGGAACATATATGTGGTGAGAAAGCAGAAGAACATTGAAGTGACTCAGTTTTTAGCTCCAAAACTACAATGGAATCTATCTATCTATCTATCTATCTATCAGGGATGGAACAATACAGTTAGCCCACAGTTCAATACATACCTCAGTTTTTTAACCATGGTTTTCAGTTCAGTTCTGATGGCAATTGGCACATCAGAGTGTTTTCGCAACAAATGAACAACAAAAAACTCCTGTAAACTTCTGTACACTGGAGAAAGATGTTGATTATTATGTCTACTTAAAATCTCGTTTGAGAGAGGTATTTTTTTTTTCTATTTTAACCCCAAATAAGATGGATTGGAAAATTATTTAGGGAAATAAACACATGTAATGTGTTTCATTCATACTGGTAGCCAGAGGGCGCCCTCGCTCAGAAAATCCACATATGCATCTCAGAAGTAATAGAACTGATGACATTCCAGGAAATCACTAATATGGACAAAGGCATGGCTATCGCTGTAACTGAATAAAAAGAAGATCGCCTGCGTCAATATATGGTTTATCTGTGTTCTTCAAGCCATCTTGGGTATTTTCATAATGATTAGATATTATATAATTATTATAAGTAGTCTATATTTGTAAGTCTAGCCTTTATTACATCTCACCGAACAGACTCATGGGCACACAAACAGAGCCAATTCTGAGAGAAATAAAACACGCAGAAATTATTTAAACACAAAACCGAAACACAAAACCTTCTGGCATCCTTTGCTGCTCTTTAAAAAAAGTATGACCATCAAATTCTAAACAAAAGAAAGTTGAGGGAGGGAGGTGAATAGATTCCTCATCTTCTTTTCATCTTTACAAGCACTCCCATTTCTGTCAGCTTGCATCAGAGACATTCGTTGCTTGCTCTTTATATGCCTTAACAAAGAGAGACAGAGGAAAGAATGGCTGCAATTTAAAGTGACAGCAACATTAAAGGATGGCCTTCATCTGGCATCTTGCAGGGAAAGTGACATTTAGAGGTGCACCTTGAGAACTGTCTGTTTACCGCACTGGACTGTGGGATGCATGAAGAGTCGCCACGTTGATGGCACTTGTGGGGAATGTAAACTTCAACAGGTGAAATGCAACCTGGGCACATTTTGTCAGATGGCTGACATGTTGGAGAGGAGCTTGTGCTGCTTTTATTTGAATGAGAGACAGGTGAGAGCTTTCACATATTCATATGGATGCAATGAATTCTTCAAACTGCATTAAAGCTGAGGCACAAACCTATGCCTGTTCTGTGAAGATACATTGCTCGCAAATAAAATACTATTTTTGAGAAGCTATCAATAGAGCAAATAATAAAACTGCATTACATTTAAGAGGTAATTTGGAAGAGCACTGCCATTTTAGATGTCTATAATGCCATCTAATTTTATGCAGGAGTCTAGAATGTTCCAGTGCAAAATAGTCCACAATTCCATGCCATTACCTTCTCCTGCAATGAAAGGACATTTTCACTGTTTTGACACATGTCACTCAGGTGACAGGGTACTTGCCCAGTATTTTTGGAGTAGGCCTACACTTGCTTTTCAGAGCTGGCTGGAACAATTTTTCAGAAGTCTTCTCTCTACCATTGTTTTTCCAGCGTGGCAGGTGTTCACTCTTGTGTGCCATTCAGAATTGATTCAAGAATGCCTTTTAAATTCCAATTTAATTACTAACTTTTAACTGAGGTAGCAAATACAATGCAGATTTGCAATTTAATTTAAATGTAATGAAGTAGAATTAAAAGGAATTGAAATTCAAAGAAATTCTCACACACACACACTCACTCACTCACTCTCTCTCACACACACACGTTTGTTTCTGTGAATTGTGGGGACTTTCCATAGACTTCTATTACTTTTATACTGACCAAACAATATTTTCTATCCCCTAACCCAGGGGTGTCAAACTCATTTTCACTGAGGGCCACTTCAACATTATGGCTGCCATCAAAGGGCCAGTTGTAACTGTAAGACTATTCAAATGTTACTACTCCTTATATTGTTAAATAACTGTCTCTTTATTTTATTATTACTTATAATTTACAAATATTGCATATGCATTTGCATAGATGGAAAACTATATGTTATTTTAACATAAATCCTTTTAATTGATCAGGTTAAGAAATACAAATTACTCCATAAATCAAAGTAAATAAAGGCAAGTATCAGCAAACACAGGTCATTACATTAACTTTGTTAAAAACTTTTTGTTACATTTATGGTACAACAAATAATTGTGAGCTGCTAAGAACATGTGACAGATATGGCATTTAAAATAAACAAATGAGTCCGGTTTCATGAAAGTGCATATTGCACGATTTTCTGTTTCTATTTGGCATGCGATTTATACGCAGATATTGACTTTGGCGTGCATATGATACACAATCAATGCTTGTAGTAGAAAAAAAGAAGTGGTGGTACTCAACCCCACTCCCCCACCCAAAAATAAATAAATACAAACTAAAGTACTAAAAAAGTACTTTTTAATTTTCATAATTTGCAATGATTGTATATAGTGCCTAAAATAAATAAATAAATATATTAATAACTGTTTGCAATTCAATTCACATTTATTTGTGTAGCACTTTTCATGATACACTGTTGTGAAACAGCTTCACAGAAAATTAACATTTGTACATTACATTTAGCGGTTTACAGCACTCTTAATAAAAAAATTGAACAAGTCAATCTGCGATACCAAACAGGAACACAGGGGGACGTCAAAAGACCACTAAATGAGCTACCTTGACCTGACTGATCCAGATTTACTAAACCACACAGACTACTGCGTAATCTAAAGCACCTTCAGCCAGCATCCAGTATGAAACACTTGTGCTTTTAAGCCTAATAGCTTGCGGATTTTTTTTTTGTTTTACTGACAACTGTAGTTGTCTGATGAAATCGGCCATGTTTTCTCTGCATTAGCGCTGTTTTGAACATACTGTTTGAATGCATTTGCTTACTGGATCCTTACACTTTCCAGGAGTTTGCCAGTTGATCTGAATGCAAAATAAAACTGCTTCTTTTTATTTTCATAATGTATAGTTGACGCGTGCGAAACAGATAGGCCCTACATTTAGACTACAGGGCTTTTCACACTGAAAGAGAAAATTCGGCACGAATGTTCAGCGTGATGACGCTTTTGAATCGAAACAATAGATCCCTATGGGGCTATTCACATCAGGCGCGATCATTCGCGGTGCGAAAAAGCAGGATTTTTTTTTTCGTCCTGTGTGTCGATTTTTACCCCGTCGCTCCACGATGAAACGAGCCGTCCAATCAAATTTGAGCTTCGATCACGTGCCCAGAGCAGCTGCTGTTGCACAAAAGGGTGAGAGTAGTGGCGCTGTTTCGAAAACCAGTGTAAACAAACAACGAAGAGAATCCCGGTAGAGAGAAGAGAGTGGATGCTGAGTTCCTGTTATCTTTGGTTTCTGAGAACAGATGTATTCTCACATGTTCTTAATATAATTTCTAAATTCTCCGTTGAATTATGTGATCTGGAGTGTCCGTTTTCTTCCACGTGCGCGAGTGTTATCAGAGCGCGTTAACTCTCTAGATCTTCCGTGTTTAAAAAAACGAGTGAAACATTTTTCTACACATGAAATATGAAAGCAAATAGACATATGATTATGACGATATATTTTCTGTATGTGTTTTGTATGCAGCTCATGGTAATTTTATAACAATAAAGGGTGTTTATGACAATAAGCAGTGGCGTTATTAAACAGTCTACAAATAGTGCATGTCTGCCTATTATATACAGTTGGTTTTGATTCTATAATAGGCAGACATGCAATGTGATCTGGAGTGTCCGTTTTCTTCCACGTGCGCGAGTGTTATCAGAGCGCGTTAACTCTCTAGATCTTCCGTGTTTAAAAAAACGAGTGAAACATTTTTCTACACATGAAATATGAAAGCAAATAGACATATGATTATGACGATATATTTTCTGTATGTGTTTTGTATGCAGCTCATGGTAATTTTATAACAATAAAGGGTGTTTATGACAATAAGCAGTGGCGTTATTAATCATAGTCTACAAATAGTGCATGCCTGCCTATTATATACAGTTGGTTTTGATTCTATAATAGGCAGACATGCTCTCTTTGCAGATCACAATCGGAAGTTATTACAAGCACTCGATGATGGTTTATAGTGGGTTTTAAGCAAAAACAATAATCACATAAATGTTCAAATGTGGCTTGATTCTAATTGTACTTATATTTTTATTTTAAGATGTTTTCTTATAGATTCTGTTTCTGGCGTAGAACCAAACTTTATTTAGCTATATTTAATTCTGTATATTGAGCAGTGGACGATGTTAAATCCATATATGAGATACATATCTTGAGTAAAAATGCATTGCTGGTCGGCACCACCTAGCGTGCAGGCGTGAATTAGCAGGCGGCGATCAATCGTTTCGTGTTCGGTGTGAAAGCAACGTTCGTCGGCGATTCGCCTCGCTTTTTCGCATCGCGCTCAGTGTGAAACGGCCTTACTACTGTTATGCTATGTACTTATTTACATTAGTTGGCATATGCACCAGTGTATGTTTCTGCCAGTGGATGCCCACACTCCAGGCTAATGTCTGATCGATAGAAAGCGTGTCCGTTTTCTGTGAGTGAATGAATGGGAATCCACCTGTGCAAGCAGAGATATTTGCGCTCGCGCATTTGATGCGCTCTCGCCTAAGCAATATGCGCTCTGGACATTTGTCAGTAAATGACCTCAATAGAAACCGCCTCAAACGAACTTTTAAAACGAGAAGAAATCGTGTCTGAAAGCTGCAATCGATTTTTTAATTCGTTAAATGAATGGAGAATATTGTGCTTTTCCATTTCCGTCGGTGGGGCTCTAGCACTGAGGTCCGCACTTATTCCTTTGAGCCGTCCACGCAGTCATCATAAATGGAAAAACCCCACACTCCTAATCCTAACCATTGCGTACCATATGCACACCAAAGTCAATTTATGAATAGAACGCCAAATAGACACAGAAACTTGTGGTATTAATACGCACTTTCATAATTTACGATATAAAGCTGCATAGATTTTTATTTTAAGACAATCATATGCTCTGGCGGACCACATAAAATGATGTGGGCAGAATAGGCCCGCGGGCCTTGAGTTTGACACGTGCCCTAACCCAACCCTAACCTAATCCTAAACCTACCCCTTACAGAAAACTTGTTTGCATTGTTACACTTTCAGATAAACATCATTTACTATTTTTAATAATTTTCCCCCCCTTGTCACCATTTGGTCCCCACAATGTTACACACACACACAGGTTTGTTTTTGTGAAAAGTGGGGACATCCCATAGGCGTAATGTTTTTTATACTGTACAGACCGTATATTCTATTGCCCTACACCAACCCTACACCTAAACCTACCCCTTACAGGAAACTTTGTGCTATTTCAGATTTTCAATACACTCCATTCTGCACTGTAAAAAGAATTTGGTAAAATTTACGGTAAAAAAACAGCTGCTGTGGTTGCCGAAATGTTACCGTAAAAAATACAGTAGCAACGTTTTAGGTTTTACGATTTTACTATATTTACAGTTAAATACTGTAATTTCATTAACTGATATAATGTTAATATACCAACCTACTGAAGTACTGAAATCTGTTTTGTACCTTTGTATTACACTAATAACCACCAAATGCAGGTGGTGATGAGTAAGTCACATGATGAACCAAAGCCCATCACAAGCAGCTTTTAAATAATAGCATGTATAGAAGGTGCACAGTGTCATTCACACAAACGCTAAACACCATCATGGTAACACACATGACACTGAAATAATGCAATAA
>NW_015505184.1:3663236-3667859 GCF_001515645.1 Sinocyclocheilus grahami
GGTCATCCAAATGCTCTCTAGCAAACTTCAGATGGGCCTGGACATGTACTGGCTTAAGCAGGGGGACACGTCTGGCACTGCAGGATTTGAGTCCCTGGCGGTGCAGTGTGTTACTGATGGTAGCCTTTGTTACTTTGGTCCCAGCTCTCTGCAGGTCATTCACTAGGTCCCCCTGTGTGGTTCTGGGATTTTTGCTCACAGTTCTTGTGATCATTTTGACCCCACGGGGTGAGATCTTGCGTGGAGCCCCATATCGAGGGAGATTATCAGTGGTCTTGTATGTCTTCCATTTTCTAATAATTGCTCCCACAGTTGATTTCTTCACACCAAGCTGCTTACCTATTGCAGATTCAGTCTTCCCAGCCTGGTGCAGGTCTACAATTTTGTTTCTGGTGTCCTTTGACAGCTCTTTGGTCTTGGCCATGGTGGAGTTTGGAGTGTGACTGTTTGAGGTTGTGGACAGGTGTCTTTTATACTGATAACGAGTTCAAACAGATGCCATTAATACAGGTAACGAGTGGAGGACAGAGGAGCCTCTTAAAGAAGAAGTTACAGGTCTGTGAGAGCCAGAAATCTTGCTTGTTTGTAGGTGACCAAATACTTATTTTACCGAGGAATTTACCAATTAATTCTTTAAAAATCCTACAATGTGATTTTCTGGATTTTTTTTTCTCATTTTGTCTCTCATAGTTGAGGGATACCTATGATGAAAATTACAGGCCTCTCTCATCTTTTTAAGTGGGAGAACTTGCACAATTGGTGGCTGACTAAATACTTTTTTGCCCCACTGTATATATATAGTACCTTTTAGAGGTAACATTCAGTATTTTAAAAAGGTATAGGTTTAAGACCTGGTAGAAGAGGGCAGCTGTAGAGAAGCCCTAAATACGCCACTCCCCCCAGCTACACTGTGATTGGTTGACCTTATCCAATGAGTGGTAAACAAATAAAAGTGTCACATTGGGAGATTAGATAAATAAGTGAGTGAGGAGCAGAAGGTGGACTCGGGTTTATTTCAATTTGGCCAGATCACTAGAGCGTTGCAGGGTCTCAAACCCTAATGACCAGAGGGGGATGGGAGTGTAGAGATTGGACTCTGTTTGGAGGAGGGGAGAATACACAGACAAATGGATCTGAGATAAAGGATTAAACAGAGTCCTTAAGACAGTCTCAATCGCCACATTGTGGATCAATGGATGACACATTTTTATTCAAACAGTCATAGTATGTAATATATATTTTAATCTTCACGCTATCATGCCATCTTGGTCTTCTTGGAAATGTAGTTCTGATAATAAAAGCTACTAAACAAAGCGATCAGGCTGAAGGCATAGCCGAGCATTATAATATTCATGGAGTCAGGAAAGTCACAGTCAGCATAGAGGTTAACTGCACTGTGAATGGTCACAATGAAGAACTGGAGCTGAGGGGGACAAAGAAAGAGAGTGATACAAAAGTGACCGAGCATTTATGTTAAATTATTATTCCCTAAAAAAAATAATATTTGAAAGTCTCACCAGCTGAAGCGAAGTGAGGTAGTGTTTCCATCACACGTACTTATGCATTTGGGGGCCCAATGCTGCCCGGCCATAGTACATATACATTACCACATGAACAAAAGAGTTTATGAGGCCAATAAGGAATGCTGAGGGAAAGATAACATCTTTAGGAAATCCTTCTCTGCCTTGACACTTCAGAACATATGGCACTCTGAATAAAATATTGCATCAGTTGCCTAACATAAAGACAATACCACATGCATTTCACAATACTTTCATTGTCTATTTCTGAAGCAATACATCATCTAGTGGTGTCAGAGTGCTACTGCATCTGCATCACCCCCCAAACTGGAAAATCACATTTAGGAGCTGAAAAAATTCTTAGTTAATTACAGTACATTAATACAGTGGGGTCCAAAATATTTTATTACAAATTATACTGCAATTATAGCATAATTTGGGTGAAAATTAACATGAAAGTCTCCAGCGTGATTTGACATGACCTAATCGGCATCTTATGCTTCAATAGAAACGTACGTGCTAGTTTACAGTTTTTCTGAATTGCTAAAACACTAAACCCCAATCTCTGAACCAAATTCTCAGTAGCTTAAACCAATTTGTCGAATAAAGCACTCTTTCTGCTAAACCTTAAACACGTTCATGCACTCTTTTTGCAAAACTCTAAACACATTCTCATTCACTTAAACACTTATCACACTGTGATGCATTTGTGCTGCAAAATGCTAAACACAAGCGGCAAACGTTAAACACAACTAAAGCACAGTTGTCATCGTTTACACACGATTCAAAATTTTTCACACTTGTTTCTAACGATGTGATCAAACCAACTGTACAAAATATGAGGCAGTTCAGAGTGGACAAGTGGCACAGGTGACTGAATGATGATACGAACAATAGATGGAAACAATCTGAGAAGGACAGGTGGAAGAGTACATGTAAGAAGTGGAGGATGAGGAGAAAGAGGATGCGGAGAGAAGGAGTAAGGTTTAGAGAGCGTTATCAATGCTGGATCTGTCAGACCAGAGGGGTTTTTTCTCTTTGTCTAGCAAAAAAGACATTACTTGTGATGTGGACAAAGTCCTGAGGCCGGACTCAAGCACAAAGACATGATGCTGAGACAGAATTAATCTCTCATTGACCCTGATTTTACAATTGCACAACTTACAGTATTTAAGTGTACTGTAACATGCTATTTAGAGTTTTATTTGACCATTTTGGCCTTTGCAGTTGAACTGTAGTATTTTTGCAGTATCCAACTACTGAATATATACAAACATTCAGTACTATTCAGTATTCAGCACAATACCATTCTTGCAGTACATACAGTAGGCCTATACAATATATTCACCTTAGTTGCAATTACTATAATTTTTTTTTTTTTTACAATTAAAAAAAATTGTTTACTCAATTCAATATAATTTTTTATGTAATGTTCTGGATGCTGTGTTCTCCATTTTTCTCTGTAGTGTCTAATGAATGCTCTTTAGTGTTTATTTTATTGACTCGTGTGTGTGTGTGTGTGTGTGTGTGTGTGTGTGTGTGTGTACTTACTAGTAATTAATTGTAATTACTATACTTTTTTACAGAATTGCAAAATTTACTCAATACAATATACTTTTTTTCTGTAATGTTCTGGGTGCTGTGCTCTCCATTTTTCTCTGTAGTGTCTGATGAATGCTCTGTCTGTAGTGTTTATTTTATTGACTCATGTGTGTGTGATCTGAGAGCACCGTTTGATTTTGAGTGCAAGTAAAATGGTTTTGCAGTTATTGTTTGATTTTGATGGAAGAGTCAGAGGTTTCAGGAATTTAGTTTGAGTATTTGGATTTGTATTTAAGGTTTTGAGAAAATGAGTGATGGTTTCAAGAAATGTGTTTTAGCAATTCAGAAAAACCGTAATACCAGATTTAAATTATATTTTAAATGTTGTCTCAGACTTTTGGACCTTCAATAGTTCAACCTAATAGTTTATGTTACACAATGATTAGGAATAGTTCACCCAAAAATCCAAGATGCAGATCAGTTGAACAGATTGGGAGAAAGTGAATGGGTGCCGTCAGATTGAGAGTCCAAACAGCTGATAAAAACATCACATTAATCCACACAACTCCAGTCCATCCATTAACATCTTGTGAAGTAAAAAAAACTGTGTTTGTAATAAATTCATTATTAAGATGTTTTTAACTTCACATCGTTGTTTCCGGCTAAAATAGGAGCGTTCTATCCAAAATACTTATTTTTCCAGTGAAAGTCATTTTGTCTGAATCAGGAGAGAAATATGCACAGATTAAGCACTGTTTACAAGGGGAAACAGTCCAAAATAGTTGTAAAACAATATGTCGGTGGATTTTGATGTGATAGGACAAAAATTATGACGGATTAATAATGAATTTGTCAATTACAAACATGTAGCTTTTCACTTTACATGACATTTGGACTCTGATTCTGATGGCATTCACTGCAGAGGATCCATTGATGAGCAAATAATGTGATGCTACATTTCTCAAAATCTGTTCTGATTGGGAACACCTCAAGCATATCTTGAACGGCCTGAGGGTGAGTACATTTTTAGCAAATTATACTTTTTGTGTGAACTATTTCTTTAAACTTCACCTCTATTCAAAACCTTGACACAACCTTTGCGTTAAATATGTCTCTTGATTGATAGTATAACATTGTAACATCATGCTAAGTGGACTGTTGCATGTAAATAAAATAATCTGTCTTACTCCAAGGTAAGAACACTTACACTGCCCTCCCGCAACATACTTGACCCCTGCCCACCAGTTGAAAATCATGGTGCCGTGATGATACACATGCAAAAAGGTCAGTTGATTGTTCTTCTTCCTCAGAATGAAGAACACCTGATGATAATGCCATTTACTTATTTATGTAATAAAACATCATAAGACATTAATAAACAATGCTATCTGATATCAAAGAACTAGATTCACTTACTGTATCAGTAAGTTCAATGACTTTAGAGAAGTAAAACCACCAGCACACTCTGGCCATCTGCATGGCATTAAAATCGCACAAAATCAATAAAAGCATCTTTATAATTCTTCATCTACTGTTGCATAAATATTGACTTCTTGGGGGG
>NW_015505184.1:3667897-3688081 GCF_001515645.1 Sinocyclocheilus grahami
AGCTGCGCGTGGATCGCGAGCTGTGTGTGTGTGTGTGGATTGGGCAAGGCTAAAAGGGCGGAAGGAAAGTCTCAAAATTCAAATGAATCAAATAGAATTGACTCAGAAGAGAAGTGAATGAATGCACGCGTGTCACCTGATCCACAAATGCAAAATGAAGTCTCAAAATTCAAATGAACCGAACAAGATCGACTCGAACTAGACATCAATTAATGCACGCGTGTCACCTGATCCACATATGCACGGATTCCTTTTTGCTTGAGCAATTTATGATAAATGAATGCAGAACAGCACATTTTTATTCGCAAACATGTCTGTATTTGTACAAATCGCTGCACAATCATTTAATCCCGAATTCCACAGACTCAAATTGAAAGGCATTTGTTTGTGATTAATAAGATACATAAAATGTATGCAGTGCATGGATAATTGTGCGTGCATCTATTATTCATTTACAGTCTAATATCATCCCATAGGAAAAATACCTCCGTTTTCTAGGACCCATTGGTGAAAGAAATATCTGAAACCTTTGCCATGTCGACGAGGACACAGACACCTGAGCGATTAATAATGAAAGAGACCCGGTGTTTGTTAATGTATGGACATATTGTAAAAAGAAAATAAGAAACAAGCAAACAAATAAACTAAAACAAGCCCTAAAGTAGCCTATTTTAATCAGTCTATCAATATTTGAGAAACTGTTGGCTATTTTAAGCGTAAATGCCTTACCATTGCGCTTGATGTTCATTCAGTAATGCCCAAACAGCGCCATCCACCGGTTGCATTTGAGAACAGCGAGAGAGTTCGTTGAAACGGGTGTAACTAAAGGAGTAACTGGGTAAAAATTTAAATTATGATCGCTAATCTGTTTTTAGGCCTAGTTTTATAACGTAACCTGCAAATTACTCAGGTCTCCCAACCTTCCGAAACAAAAGGAAGAGAACACAAGCAGATTTAACTGACTGAGCCGTTTACCGAGATCATTAGTACACAGCAGCACAAACCCTGAAATTCTACTAGAAATAAAAACAGTCACTTTAAATAAGGAGGGTCATTATACAAATTGGCTGTCATTTCTGTCCCTCACATACATAGTATTTTTATTATATATTCTTATTAATTTGATAATGTTTATATACTTTAATTTGTATGATTACTAAATACTAAAACTTGTATATAAATAAATGCAAATAAAGGCTATTATTTTGTCTTTATTCTTTAAATACATAAAAAGTTAATTCTTTTTAACTATCCCATTAATCAAAAACAAAAAATTCATAATGGCCTTATCCTTTTTAGAATGAAACATAAGTAAAAGTCACAATTTTCTGCACTGTGTGTTATTGTTTTGTTACTTTCGTCAGTTGGCAAAAATCTTTAAATGTTAAACCTGTTACAATTTTGTATAGTAGGCAATTTTAAATGTTATATATAGTAGTAAACAAATTTAAAGGTATAGTTCACCCAAAAATGAACATTTTGTCATCATTTACTCACCCTCATGTTGTTCCAAACCTGTGTATGTTTCTTTCTTATGTTGAACACAAAAGAAGATATTTTGAAGAACCAAACAGTTGTTGATCCCCATTAACTTCCATAGTAGGAAGTCTGTTTGATTACCAGCATTCTTCAAAATACCTTCAACATAAGAATGACAATCATACAGGTTTGGAACGACATGAGGGCGAGTAAGTGTTACCCTAGTGAATAAAACTGTCATTTTATGGGTGAACTCTCCCATTAAAAAGTGTAGAAATATCAGTATTGTCTCTTTCTAATAGCTCTTTATAATTACAGTTTCTTGTTTGTTAAATATTGACTGTAAAAATCTCTAACTAGGAAAGGCATCACTTTAAAGAATAAGCCAGTAAATTACACAGCACAAGATCTCTCACCTGGCAGCCTGCGTGAGACAGAACCGTCAGCTCGCTTTAAGAAGAGCCACAACAACTACATTTCCTAGAAGGTCCTTCATCGGAATCTCGCCATCGATCTCCCACTTCGGAGCAGGCTTACAGATTCTGGAGCCAGTGCTTTCCTTCTCCAAAAACAGTGGTGAAGCGCAATGCAGAGCTGTAAAAGCAGACAACCACAGAGCCCAGAGAGCCTGCATCATGCCTGCTGAACTTCACCCTCCGCAATAGCTGCGAACAAAAACCACCAGCTCATCAAACTAAAGTACTACACAATCAATTACTTTGATGTTTCGTTAGTTAGTTTTACATTCATTTTATCCTATACACGCATTAACAAAAAGGCAAAACTGGCATGATTTGCACAAACCTCAAGCTCTGTCCCTTGGCCTCCTCTGGGTCAAAAATAAAGAAGTTGTCTGGTCCACACTTTTAAAGGTCTCAATCTGGACAAACCTCCCCCTAAACAAACCAGTAAAAGATGGGATCGGGGACTGGTGTACTACAAAGTGAGTGATCCAAAATAAATATGAATACAAGATAAACACACTGACTGATAACAAACTGAACAAGATTTTAGGGAGTTTTTTTTTTTTTTAACATGAAACAAATTTTGTCATACCTTGCCATGGGGTAATAATATTTTACATCAGCTCACTAAATATACAAATGATTAAAGCTTCTGTATGCCCTTTTACATAAAAAGACTTAAGAGAGGTATAAAGCATGCAAGTAACCATGCAACAAACATTCTTGGATTAGATATGTTTTGAATCTACATTTAAAGTGTCAAAATGCTGTTTTAACACTGCTGCAATGCTTTGATTGACATTCTGGATATGGAGTTGACATTTGGAAAAAGATTTAAACAAATTGATCTGCAAATACTGAAGTGACTTTAAAATCTTGGGGCCGGTTCATGCACATTTTATTAGATTTTCTTTCTCCCTGGCAGTTTTTGTTACTGTTTGCTTGAGCTAATCATTCAGTGATCACATCATGTGAAAAACAAGTGCATCTGTAAATTTACTTTCCTGTTGAAATGATGCAATGGATCCCTCAGTGACCAGTGTTTTCCAATTATAGGTTTGTTGAAAAGTAATTCATCATAGATATTAAAATCTATGTGACTGTACTTGTCAGCTCATTCCTTTCCCTTAACAACCACAGGAACTTTCACAGGACCAGGGGTCTCGGATGTGCACCACATGCTAAAATAAATGAAAAAATAAAGTAGATTTAAACGATTTTTCTTTTGTCTGGCCTTGCTGTAAATACACCAAAGTTAACAATCTGAGATTTACTCTCAACAAAACATTCTTGAAAGATCTTACACCATCCCATAGGCAGAGGAATTGATTTTAGTTTTGCAAACAACAGTGTTTTATCCTTGAAATGATTGGGCCAAAGTACACACTTTAATCCATGGAGTAACAACCTTCAGTACACTCCAACAGAACACCAACACAAAAGTTAACTGGTCCCCCCAGTACTAAACATCCAGTGTTTTTTCTCTTTTAATTAATCTTTTTTTATTTAATTAAACTGGTTTAACCCTAAATGTTCCTCAAATATCCCTATTAATGTTTTTTGAACATTTCCGTAAACATTTTTACCATAAAAAATGTTAAAGCCAACAAAAACCGTTGGTTCCCAACATTGTTTTGTGTTCCTCAGAAGAAAGTCAATCCTACAGGTTTTGAACAACATGTGGTTGAGTAAAAAAAAAAAAAAGTTTATTTTTGGGTGAACTATGCCTTTAAAACAAACAGTTGACAAGGGATCCATCAAACAGCTGTTGAAATAAAACTGTACAGACAGGGGTGGCAAACATGAACACAAAAAACATAATATAAAACCAGAAACTCTGGTTTGCAGAAAGAGAAGTTTATCATTCAGAACAGTTCCCTTCAGTTTGGCAACTGAATGAATCATTTGCATGGTGGCTCTATAATTATGTGCTATCTTTTTGGCTACTAACCTCGTGCACCAGATTTACACCACTTTAAAACCACACCACTACCAATATACCACTTTAAAATAGTGACATTTACCAAGTCCCATTTGTCAACTTCCTCTCACAGAAACAAGCAAAAACTTTCTAATATCTTTGTCTCAGTAGCAAAAGTCAAGTTTAGAGTGATAACATTTGGTTTTCAGGGTACATTCTTATGATTCTGCGAACAGCTGAAATTACTCCACCGACAGTTTACCTCAATTTTCTTAAAATAGGTAACAGGTGCAATACTTGCATCAAGTGTTTCCAACTACACAGCCAGATGCAGCAAGACCAAAATATGTATTTTTGTTAAAGCTGCAGTCGCCATCTCTGTTTGAAAACCTGGAATTGCAGCTGTGTGCGGAATTATCTTCCTTGCCTGGGTTGTATTCTGGCACAGCTCCAGCGTGGATGATTCTAATGTTTTGAGGAGTAGGCTGTGTGTGACAGTCAGTCACCGCACCGGTGTGAATCCTATACTTAGTAATCACAGATTCTAGCCTTCGTCTTGGAATACATGACCAAATAAGAATTTTCACCGTATATTGTCATCTGAACAAGTAACAAGTCTGCCACGTTTGTTCTGACCAACCGAGGAAAAAATAATTAAAATAAATTGCGCTACCAATGGTGATTTAATCTAATGATCGATTAGCTCATATCACATCAAACCGTGCAAATTGTTATTATTGATATACTTTATTCTCAGAGCATTAATCAGAATTGCGTGACTATGAGTATAGTGTGTGTGTAGATTTCAATGTCTGCACAGTCTAATCTCTAATTGTAATACCATTCTAATTTTATACCAATAAATTATTTTAACCCTAAAATCAAACTATGCTCCCTTTGAACTGGTTTTCTTTAAAATACAAATTGTGTGAAATCCCAGGCTATCTGTAATCAGAAGCACATTTAAAACTGGAATATAATTTAATTTCATTCACATGTTTCATATAATCCTTTCTGGATTACAATCCACCATCAAAATGTGATTTTTTTGACATTTAATTATTCTGGCTGCTGTGAGAAAAGGCTATTCAACTTCTTGGGACAACTTCTTTATGTTTACAGACATGACGTAATGACGCAGCAGCATGCTCGAATTTCCCGTGAAAACCTACTCGTACCACTCAAATTAGAAAACATTATTATAAACTAACCGGTGTGAATCGGGCTAGAGTAAGGCGATAGTTTTGAACACTGGCTGGTTATGTACTTGCTCAAATATCGATTTGGGATCATTTTTAACCAAAAAAAGTTACGGACTGCAGCTTTAAAGAAAACACATAATAGTGAATAGGGTTGCAAAGGGGTGGACACTTTCTGGTAAATTTCCAGAAACTTTCCAAAAATCCCTGGAATATTCCAAAAAATCCTGATAAGTTTCCAAAATTTCTGGAATATTTAAGAAATTTACTGGAAAGTTTTCACCTTTTTTGCAACCCTAATAGTGAATCATCTCCAGACTGTTGTGGTATTTCTGCAAATGGTTTCCAAATGCAACAACAACAACCCAAAATAACTTTACCCAGCAAACAAACATCCTCTGTGAGTCCTGCCGTAGCTTTGCCTTTGGCTGATTTAACAGTCAAGCATCAGTGCAGTTTCTTACACAAACAGTGTCTCAGGTCATGACTCCAATCAGTCGTTCATCACTCGTCACGTTGCCCTCTGGACTGTCACAAGCTGTTATGATGCCCAGGCCGAGCTCCGCCAGTTCGTCCTGCATACTCGTGGTCACCATCATTTTGGGCTCCAGCCGATTGCAAAGCGTCCTGTAAGAAGGTAAAGGGTAGCCCAGTTCCCTTAGGTACTCGTATCCTTTAACCCCCACTGCGCAGCGGATTTTACGGGCTGTCAGTAAAGTATCATGGGACCACACTGCCCTCCGAGAACGCTTGGCCAACGTTAGGGCGCGTATCTGATCCTCAAACAGGAACAGCTGTAGCCCCTTCTCGATTTTACTCAGTTTGTAAAGACGTTTCTTCATCTCCTCTGCCTGTGTAACAAAGAAATGATAAAATGTGCTTTCAATCGCTAATATGTACAATCTATTATGATTTATTAGAATGAATGTTACCTCTCTCTGTAGTCTGACTGTGTGTTGCTGTTGCTGCTCCAGTTTGGTTTTATAATGTTGGCAGAGAGAACAGGGTTGCTCCTCGTCTGTCCTCTGAACCCCATCCTCCTCTGAATCCACAGGTGGCTGTCGGCGGGCATATCCATGGTCCCCCATGTTCAAGTCCTTTTCCACTACATTAACAATATAATATGTTCATTTGCAGCTCACAAAGTGACCTTAAAGGGACTGTTCATCTCCAAAATGTTCATCATTGCTCTTAATGACAATGATTTGTACAGAAAATAACTGTTTAACGCTTGAATGCGTAACTAACATGGATGGATGTCTAAAAGGTGATTTACACCTATTGAGATGTTGGATATTTAATACTGTTGGACAGAAAAAAATATACTTTACACTATTACACATCGCTGGTCACTAGCGACCCTATGAAATTTTTACCAAAAAAAAAATGTAACAGAAAATAGACATTCTTTTACAAATTATTATAATTTTTTCCCCCCTTGTCATTTTATTGATAATGAATACTTTGAGGAATACTAAGAAGGTGGAGGTCTAACATTAAAAAGGAATGAGGGAGGATGACGTCCTGGTTCACTAAAGACCTGATTTATTCATTTAAGGGTTAAACTTTCATAGAAAACCTAGCAAAATGGTTTGGAATGGCACGAGGATCACAAATAATAATACTTTTTATTTTTTTGTATTTAGTCATAGATGCCTTCATATAAGTAAGTTTCCAAACATACACAAATAAATACAGTAGCACATAATGCTTTTTTTTTAAATGCTAAGTTTTCAGTGAATTATTGTGACCCTGGACCACAAAACCAGTCATAAATCAAACAGGTATATTTGTAGCAATAGCACCAATACACTGCATGGGTCAAAATTATCGATTTTTCTTTTATGCCAAAAATCATTAGGATATTAAGTAAAGATCATGTTCCATGAAGATATTTTGTACATTTCCTACCGTAATTATATATCAAAACTTAATTGTTGATTAGTAATAGGCCATTGCTAAGGACTTAATTTGGACAACTTTAAAGGCGATTTTCCTCAATATTTTGATTTTTTGGCACTCTCATATTCCAGATTTATCTCAGCCAAATACCGTCATATCTTAAACCATGCATCAATGGAAAGCTTATTTATTTAGCTTTCAGATTAATCTCAATTTCCAAAATTGACCCTCATGACTGGTTTTGTGTTCCAGCGTCACATATACAGAGTAGGGGATTGGGGGAAACAACATGGGAGGGGAAAAAAACTAAAAGCATTGAAATATAAACGTTCCTCCCTTCTTATATTTTTCCATCACCTTGTCCCCTTGAGGCTCCGTACTAATAACTTTACCTGGCTCATTTTTAACAGGTAACACTACTTGAGGGGTGACAGGAGAGGGAGGGTCGGGTACATTGAACAGTGTGGGGATTGCGTTGGGTTTGAGTTTCCTTCCCCCTGCTGGTGATCTGGCGATCTCCTCAAACTGGCTTTCTTCAAAGTGGTCCTGCAAGTCATGGAAATGAAGCTTTGTGTCAAAAGTACACATATACGATTACACCAAAAGGAAGCCAGAAGAATGACTTCATTGTTGTCTTTTGCAGAATTTAATACTCGCATGCTTTTCACTTGCCTGGCACAGTCTGGAGCAGGGAGTCGGTACAAAATCACGCCGACAGTTTACAAGCCACTTTCTCATGCGCACGGGGTCTTTCGGAAAGCGAAAGAGCTGCTTTCCAATAGTTGTAGAGTTCGAGCAGTTTGGAGCGGAGCATCCACCCATTTTTATTTACATTCGCCAAATGTTTAACTTATCATCTGGGCACAACAACGGTGGCACGTACTGCTAGCAGAGGATTTAGCAGGTGTATTATTAAAAATACTTTACAATTTAGAGAAAGATACGGCAGTTATTTTAGCAGACGCACGCAGTGAGTTTACGGTCGGCCTCTTTAATGCATTGAGTATAAAATGCGATTTCTTAAGACGAATATGTTTTACTAGTAAGTGAAATGTAGAGTTTGTTTGAGCCAAAATGGCGTCAATGGCGTCGGTACCGTCGGTAGGCTACTTGATGACGTATTATCTGCGAGTTGACTTTAGATATGCCTGCATAAAATTCGTTTACATTTGGCACAAATTGTGACAAAGGGATAAATAATGTTAACATTTTTATTATTATTATTATTTTCATGAACGATGCAAAACAATAGTTTAAATTAGCTTTTACCACACGTTCCTCATTCAAGTCTAGATTCATGTCGGATTACATTTAATTTTTCAGCTGGCCTGATTATTAGTATTTTTTTTGGTTCAGTAGGATTTAGTTCAGTAACAACAGTTAAATACAAAACAAAAACTACGCAACAGTCCAAAGGATGTAAGAGACAGAACAAAACAACAACAATACAGAATAAATAAATATATATATATATATATATATATATGAAGAGTTCAGATGCAAAAGCCTCTTAAGTACTATCTGAACTTTCCTCTAAAATTAGCATTTTTGTCAGGCTCCCATGTTTAGGTTCAGTAATTGTACTTTAATGTCAATATATAGGTCCTTTTCAATGCCATTAAAGTGAAATAAATGAACATAAATATAGGAGCCTGATAAAAATGCTCATTTTAGATGAAATTTCAGACAGCACTTAGAGGCTTTTGTATCTGAACTCTTATATATATATATATATATATACACACACACACACATACATATATATATATATATATAATTTTATTTTACTTTTTATTTATTTATTTTCTTAATCTGTCAAGTCCTTTTTAAAGTAATTCATATTATTTAGGTAATTTATTATATTTTCATATGCACTTCACACTCCAGTCCAGTAGGTGACGGAAACGCGCCTTATGCCAATCTTCGTAAAACAGAAGAAACTCCAGCCGGATGTTTACAAACTCACATGTTACATACACGAGCGAAAACAGATTTACGACAATTTACGACGTTTAAGGAGTAAATATAGGAGTAGCCGGAACGACGTGAAAACTAGACAATATTATAGACAATTTTGGTTATAATTTGTTTTGCTCTCCGAAATGACATTTTCAGCATATCTACAGTATCTGCGTTGACAGCAAAATCATTTTGTTATACTGATAAATAACAGCGGTGACTTAGAGCGCTGAAAATCGCTGTGTTTAGCAGATGTTAGTTTATCTGGTGAATTTATATAATGTCATCCTCAATGATAGTCCCCGTTATAGATGTACAGGGAAACAACTTTAAAGAGTTGTGGGCAGCAATGGTGATAGCCGTTAAAACATCTTCATTCATCGCCATTGATACGGTAAGAAAAAGCACATTCTGTATTTAGAATCTCAACCGAATGTGAAAATTCAAGTGTAAAATTCTTGAAATAGAACAGTAATTCATATATGCGGCCTCTTGTAGGAACTGAGTGGTCTTGGATCAAGGAAAGCTCTTCTAGCTGAGTGAGTTGTGGGAGTAAAATATTCTTACCCAGTGTCCTAAAGGACTGGAGGAGTGGTAATGTTTTTCTGTTTTACTTTTTTTCTTTCCTTTCAAGATCCATTGAAGACAGGTACAAAGCCATATGCCATGCAGCTCGCACACTGTCCATACTTTCATTGGGCTTTGCTTGTTATAAAAAGCTTGACAACAAAGTAAGTCTCGAACATGAACATTTATTTTATATTCTTATACAATTATTTAAATGGACATTTCATTGATTCTTGTTCATGTTTCTAGGCGGACAGCACATACCTGGTCCAGGTTTACAATCTGACCTTGCTTTGTTCAGAGGAATACATCATTGAACCTCAGTCAGTGCAGTTCCTTGTACAACACGGATTTGACTTCAACAAACAATATGCTCAAGGCATTTCTTATTATAAGGGTAATGATAAAGTGAGTATTATTGAACCGGTAAGATCTATTCGGTCTATAGATCATTGTTTGCGGTGGATCACACTAATCTGTCGCCTCATCGCGTTCATGATCATTTGCACAGCTGTATTTGCGCATCTTTTATTTGAAGAAGACATGATATGTGCGCATATACGGTGCTCGTTCATGTTCGGAGCACGAGAGAATATTAAATATGTTCACATAAACATTAAACACGCTTGCTCCGGTCCAGATATGAACTATAATCCGCGCATCAAGAGTTGTTAGATCCAGAAACGGCTCTCTCATGCGCGCTCCACGCCTTACATCGCCTATTAGCCTAAATATTGTTACGGTCGTGTTTACAGAAATGAACTGACAGCCCGAAGCTCTTTCATGAGATTTGAGTTCTCCGCAATAAGAGTTCATTCTCATGAATAACACTGGAAAAAAAGCTCAGAAAACTGACGGCAGCTAATCACCGCTCCGAATGAACGCACATACATCACGTTTCCTGACGTTGGCTCAACTTTTTGCTTTTATGAACCAAAAGAAGGAAATGAAATTTTCAAAAAATATGGACAGAGTTCCTGTGGCTCCACAGACATGCTCAGCGTGAGCGAGTTCTTGTTGGAGATCATCAAGCCATCCTGGTCTTCAGCCTCCATGTCCTCGCATAAACCACTGAGGCTTCTGTTCTGTATCTGGCTGAGGATTGTGTCCTTATTGTCTGCAGAGCTTCCTCTGCTGCTGGAGCAGTCCATGGCCTCCGCTTCTCCTCCTTCAGAGGGTACCAGAGACGACCAGTCCTCTGCAGCTCCCACTTCCTCCTGTCTTTCAGCTCGCGGTTTGTACGGAGGGATCTCGGTAACAGCGTACTTCTTAGCCCTGCTGCTCAATGCTTTTTGCTTGCTTTCACCGCCGGGCTGTCCAGCCTCGCTTTTGGACGTGGGGTGAGATGAGAAGAAGACATCCGAGTGGGGCAGCTTGGGAGAGACGGGGAGTGAGTGGCACTGGCGACCTGGCAGCTGCCAGGTCTCCGGCCAGGATGGGGTGCAGTTGTTTCCGGAGGCTCCCATGCTGATGTTGGGATGAGGCTGGTATGAGCTTTGACTGCCGTGAGGTGAATGCAAATCAAACATGAGCGAGAAGACAGACTTGCTGGGCATGTCGTAAAACTTGATCTTGCCACCTTTTAAGTCCTCTCTGGCACTGAAAGGGTTGACTTTCGGTTGCCCGTGTATGAAGCCCCTAGGTCCTGGGTTGTAGTAAGGGTCCTGGACGTTCACTTTGCGAGCAGGCTTACGAGAGAAAATGTCAGACTGGCTACGGGAAAGCCAGATGTTTCGACGTGGACGGGGGGACTTGGGTGGAATCTTGTCATCCTGAAAAACAAGAGGATTTAACCTCTTTATACCCTTTTCACCTGGACCTAGAACACCAATAAGAGAGGCATTAGGCACATTGGGTAACATTATCGAACTGAGATTAATAAATGCTTTACAAGTATTGTTCATTGTTAATAGTCATTTATATACTAATACATTTTAGCTCAATATAAATTAACCTTCACTACCATTCCAAAGTTTGGGGTCAGTCATTATTATTATTGTTTACTCAAATTAATACTTTTATTCAGCAAGGATGCATTAAATTGATCAACAGTGACATTTCAAATGATACAAAAGATTTTAGTAGGGCTGTGCAATTAATCGAAAAACAGTTTCGATTTCGGCCTCCAACGATTATGAAAATACAATAATCGAGATAAAACGATTATTGCGCCCCATTCCGCCCCCTTATCCAGCGCTGCGCGTTCGTTCCTCCATAAAAGCCCAATTTCACGTGCAAATCAGTCAAATCAGGTAACGTGACTTTTGCAGAATGGGACGTGCTTGATTTATATAAGTATATTTATTCATGTTTTTAAAAGCGTGAAAGAGAACTTGCGCTGCTCCTCAGGAAGATATATGCGCTCAGAGACGGAGCAAAAATGTGTTAAAATGCGGCGCTAAGTGATTATTCATGTATACCTTCGTCGGTCATGTAATTAATGAATGTAAAGAGTTGAGAATGAAAATACGCGTGTAACAGTACATTGGATCCGTGCGGCTCTTAAAGTGACAGTGGGCTAATATTCCTGCTGCGACTGTGTGCTTAATATTAATCAAACAACAAAAGACAAATTCAAAATCACTCACTGCTCTTGACTGAAGGACTTTTGTAGCTTTATTAAAAACAAAGGCAGTTTCATTCCTACAGTGAAGACTATGCCGTTTTATTTTACATTTAATTTCTGTAGTAGGCTGTAAACTGCTTGAGACTTGCATAAAAAAGAAAAGAAAAGATTAAAGCACAGTTTGTTTCATTTGTACCTTTTTATTCTATTGTATTTGTCCTTTGCTTTTTTATTACTGACAGTTTAATTGTTTTCAATAATTTTGAGGACTTTTTGTTTGTTTATTATTTGTTACTAATAGGCTAGCTGCCTAATACTCTGCTGTGGTATTGAGAAATGTGAAATTTCGCTGGTCTCTACAATGTAGATGTCATATCAACCTTATTTACAGGAAATATATATTTGATATGTATCACTAGCTTTAAATAAATCACTCATATAACGTTTTGGTCATATGGCCCCCTCATAATTGTGTTATATAATCGTGATTACAATATTGACCAAAATAATCGTGATTATGATTGTTGCCCTAGATTTTAGTGCAAATAAACGCAGTTCTCTGTTCTTACCAGAAAATAGTACAAACCGTTTCCACAAAAATATGAAAACGACAACTGTTTTCAATATTGATAATAAGTAATGTTTCTTAAGCAGCAAATCAGCATATTAGAATGATTTCTGAAGTCACACTGAAGACTGGAGTGATGATGCTGAACATTAAGCTTTACCATCACAGGAATAAATTACATTTTAAAATATATTAGAATAGAGTTATTTTAAATTGTAACAACATTTTACGATATTACTGTTTTTACTGTATTTTTGATCAAATAAATAAAGCCTGGTGAGCATAAGAGACTTTTCAAAAACATGGAAAAAAAATCTTATCGACCCCAAACCTTTGGAATGGTATTGTATATTAATAAATACTGTAAGAACAGATGTTATGATTATACCAAATGCATGACCTAATATACTGATATTTATTAATTCACTTGACAAGTGTAAACACTGTAGCACTATCAAAACATTGCTGTGTTAGTCTGAGCATATTGACCAGAGCCTGATATAACAACACTGGCTCAACCAATGAAGTGAGTTTGGAGTGTGTTGATCAATGATAGATGCAAGAAATGTTCCGAAAACCTGTTTAAAAACAATATTTTTGCTAGTCACCAAATAGTATTGACTATTGACACTTGACACTTTTAAGCCTGAAATAATTATCTTGAACACTAGGGGGTGACAAAATCTAATATTCATTTGAATATGCGGAAGGCAAAGCCCTTAATCATGTTTAACATCCCAAAACTCAAAAGCACACAGCACTGAGAAAAAGAAAAGAAAAAATACAGTACATGAAGTGCAAAACATGCCTATATGCATTTAAACACTTCAGAAACTGAGCATTACAAGGTTGGCAGGTTAAAAGTTTTGGGTATAGAAATTTTATCAATTTATAACAGTTTTATATTTTAATTTATTTATATATATATATATATATATATATTTATATATATATATATATATATATATATATATATATAAAATGTTATTATGGTATACATAATTTAGTCCTGTAATGTACTAAATTGATTATTTCCTGCAGTCATTACTCCAGTCTTCAGTGCCACACGATCCTTCAGAAATCATGCAAACATGCTGATTTAAAGGAACACTCCACTATTTTTGAAAATAGGCTCATTTTCCAACTCCCCTAGAGTTAAACGGTTGAGTTTTACCGTTTTCGAATCCATTCAGCCGATCTCCGGGTCTGGCGGTAGCACTTTTAGCTTAGATCATTGAATCTGATTAGACCGTTAGCATCTCGCTCAAAAATGACCAAAGAGTTTCGATATGTTTCCTATTTAAAACTTGATTCTTCTGTAGTTACATCGTGTACTAAGACTGACGGAAAATGAAAAGTTGCGATTTTCTAGGCTGATATGGCTAGGAACTATACTCTCATTCCGGCATAATAATCAAGGAACTTTTTGCTGCAGCAGGTGCAATGATATTACGCATCCCCTGAAAATAGGCTTATTGGAAGTTACCTAGCTGGGGACTATTTTCAGGCGCTGCATAATATCATTGCGCCTGCTGAACCCATGGTACGGCAGCAAAGTTCCTTGATTATTACGCCAGAATGAGAGTATAGTTCCTAGCCATATCAGCCTAGAAAATCGCAACTTTTCATTTTCCGTCAGTCTTAGTACACGATGTAACTACAGAAGAGTCAAGTTTTAAATAGGAAACATATCGAAACTCTTTGGTCATTTTTGAGCGAGATGCTAACGGTCTAATCAGATTCAATGATCTATGCTAAGCTAAGCTAAAAGGGCTACCGCCAGACCCGGAGAGCGGCTGAATGGATTCGGAAACGGTAAAACTCAACCGTTTAACTCTAGGGGAGTTGGAAAATGAGGCTATTTTCAAAAATAGTGGAGTGTTCCTTTAAATGTTCAAATAAGATTTCTTATTTTTTTCAGAATTCTTTGATGAATAGCAAGTAAAAAACCCAAAAAAAATAAAAAATAAAAATGAGCGATATGGACACACACACACAAACAGGAAAAAAAAGCTATCTTTGTTTCTGTATTTATTAGACTTTTTTTCACATCCTAAATGTAAATAAAGAATTTTAAAAAGTGTATACTAGAGGCTATGAAACAAATATAGTGAATGAAACCACCTAGGACATGCTATTAAATTACGTTCAAAAATGGGTTAAAAATCACATTACATTCTAACATAACATTACAGTCTAAAAAGAAAACACTTTTTCAAAGCAGGGGTTAAAATCACATCATTAAAAATAAATAAAATATAAAAACAAAAGAACAGGTGAAATGTTAATTGGTACAAGGAACACTCATGCAAACACTGTAATTATATTAGCCTATATTTGATTTACTCCATTGTAATAGTCACTTTACAGTTATTGCTATCATAAAAATACACTTACCTGTAGGTTTAAAATTCTACATGGTGAGTACAACATGCATCAAACTACTGTATATCAATATAAATGGTATTGCCTCATCCTATATTGTTAATAAAAATATATCAATGTCGTAGAAATTTGATATACTAATTAGAAAAAAAAGATTTTGTAGTTTACCGTCAATTTAATGCTTCTTGGCTGAATAAAAGTGTTAATATCTTTCTGACACCAGGCGTTTGAATGGTAGTGTATCTGAAGCATGAGGCTCAATGAGGCGCTAATCTCTTCTAGCCACACATTGTTTTGTGACTTATTCCTTGTTTGTTCAGGATATGAATTAGCACTAAACGGAAACTGGGCTGTGAGATTGCGAAGAAGAGAAGAAGAAAGTAAAAGCTGTGCATTAAAAGTAATTCTCACAAGGAAAGAACATCCAATCCATAAAGCTCATAGACAAGATAGCGTTACGGTCTCCAATCCCGTTTGTTTTCCAGTCTCCTTGTTCTTAGAACTCATTGGCCCTGCGGTATTACATGGAAAGTGAGTGCTGGATGGTATGAGCAAAGCCTCAGGGACGACAGGATGTACTAGCTCTCTGTCAAAGCAACTCACATCAAAGATGTGTTCAAAGCACATCAAAGCTTTTGGTTTAGTGCCAGAAATAGTGAATGAACAATGAACAATGAACATAGTTGGACAAATCAATACTGGGAGTGAAATAAACATGTTTGTGCGTGTGTGTGAATAAACACACCTTTAGGCAAGGGTTTTTTCTCCACCTCTCCGGCGGTTAGTAGCATTCTCTCCCTCTCGGATTCATCAGCTTTCAGCTTTTTCTGGATTTCTTCCAGCCTCTTTACTATATCTGGGAATGAGGGCCTGAGCTTTGGATCCATCTGGGATATAAGTGGAGGCAGCAAGAACAAACACATCAGCATCTAAATCTGGGGTAGCGCTATGTTCTCACTTCTATTCTAAGAATGCTACACTGCACATATACCCAGCGACAGCCCCAAAACATTACTGCTCTTGAGGAATGGGCCAAAATACCAGCAACCGTGTGTGAAAACCTTGTGAAGACTTACAGAAAATGTTTGACCTCTGTCATTGCCAACAAAGTGTATATAACAAAGTATTGAGATGAAATTTTGTTATTGACCAAATACTTATTTTCGACCATAATTTGCAAATAAATTCTTTAAAAATCCTACAATGTGATTTTCTGGATTTTTTTTTCTCATTTTGTCTCTCATAGTTGAGGTATACCTATGATGAAAATTACAGGCCTCTCTCATCTTTTTAAGTGGGAGAACTTGCACAATTGGTGGCTGACTAAATACTTTTTTTCCCCACTGTACTTGGTTCACTAGAATGAGACAATATTTTAATACTATTTAAAAAAAAATTTCAATGACAAAATGTCAAAGTTTTACAAAAAATATTACAAAGTAAAACAATGCAGTTGTATTTTGAAATGTTTTAACTAATCTTGGGCTGTAACTAATGATTATTTTGGTAATCAAGTAATCTACTGATTATTTTGACAATTGAGTAAATATTTTTTAGTAACACAAACAGACCTAAGTGAAAACCAGGCTTTAGTATGACTATTTATAAACTAATGAAGCAATAATAATTGGCTTAAATAAAATATCAAAACCAAGTAATTACATGGTTTTATTGAACAACACTGTTAAAATACATAATGTAATATGCCTATACATAATATGAACATAACCTTAACTTAAGTACATTATGTATTATAACAAATACCTGCAGAGACTCGTTCTAACACGCCCCCACATGTCTACGTCAGGATGTGGGAAGATTTGCATAACGCCGCCCAAATGTTCACGCAAAGAAAGGCGGCGTAACTTTTATTCTTGCTGTAGTATTGTTGCAGCCGCCGCCACCGCCATGTCGTGAAGGCGCTGTGTGTTTCATTGTGAAAGCGAAACTACTTTGCCCGCCATGTGTTTCGTTGTGAAAGCGAAACTACTTTGTTTGGTCTTCCAAAAGAGGACACGACTAGAAATCAGTGGTTAAGTTGTATTTACAACACTGTTCCAGAACAGTTCAACCCAAATATTAAATTGTGTGCAGCGCATTTTATGGAGGACTGTTTCCTGATCCTGGGAGAGTAGTCTTCAATGCTGGCTGTTCTGACTCACAGACTGTAAATTAGTTTTAATTTAAAGGATTTGCCACTGATGATTCAAACGCGAGTTTTGAGCAGTGTAGAGTAGCGCTTATTTGTCATTTCTCCGATCACAAATGCAGACATGGTTTTATGTTTACGCGGCGCGATGCAACGCAACCCGTAAAAAGACAGTATAAGTCATTATAATCCATAATTATGTCCCCACTGGATGCAACAAATGCCTCATTTATAATGGGTTTTAATGTTTTTGTCTTGTCGCTCCGGGACACGGCATCACAGTATGGTAAGGGCCGTAACATTTCCGTCACACGGTTGAGGTATTCGGCCAATCACAATGCACTGGATAGCTGGCCAATCAGAGCACACCTCGCTTTTCAGACTGGTGAGCTTTGTAAAAATCGACGCGTTTCAGAAAGGGGGGCATAGAGGAGAAACAATAATGTACAGTATGTGGAACATTTTTTGAACTTTAAACCGCATAAACACATTTCATTACACCAAATACACAAAATAATGTTCTTTTTAGCAACATCATATGACCCCTTTAAATTTATTAAATTTTAATATTTGGCCACATGCAGAAACTTTTATTTTGAAATTGCGATGTACAATAAATGGCATATTTAGAAACAGGTTGATGTATTCTCCGGTGTTGGCAAAGGTTTATAAATGATTTGCGTTGCAAATCTAGTGAGATAATGCACAGTTTTCCCAGATGAACATTAAGCAATTCAAATTCACAGCATATGCAGAGGAAGAGTTTAGCAGGGGCTTCACACATACAGTCTTTACTGGTAAATTACCGGCAAGTTACCATTAAGAGATCATGTGTGAACAGGACCTTTTCAAAAAATCCTGGTAAATTTGTTCTGGCAATCATATTGTTCTCATGGAGACGACATGATTACTCTGAGCTGTTTACAAAACTCCACTGCTTTTTAATTAGTTTTTCTATGTAAATATGTGCTGGATGGACATCTTTAAACATTGCGCCTCGCAGCTTTTTCAACGTGTCACACTTCAACCAATAAACAGGGCTGCGACTCCGCAATTGGATACTATTATGCACGTCTCGTGTTTATAAGAGCAAAAAATTCTGATTCGCTAGTAATGTTAGTTTGGTTGAGAGCATGTACAGTCATGGCCAAAAGTTTTGGCAGTGACAATTTTTTTGTTTTGCAAAGTTTGCTGCTTCAGTATTTGTAGATTATTTTCCCACATGTTTCTATGGTATACTGAAAAACAATGATAAGCATATAAGTTTAAAGGCTTTTATTGGCAAAAAAAATATGAGTCAATATTTACAGTGTTGAACGTTGTTCTTCATAACCTCTGCAATTCGCTCTGGCATGCTGGATATTAGCTTCTGGACCAAATCTTGACTGATGGCAATCTATTCTTGCCTTATTAGTTCTCGGAGTTGATCACAATTTGTGGGCTTCTGCTTGTCCACTTGCCTTTTGAGGACTGACAACAGGTTCTCTATGGGATTGAGATCCGGGGAGTTGCCTGGCCACGGATCCAAAATTTCAATGTAATGATCTTCGAGCCACTTCTTTATCACTCTTGCTTTGTGACATGGTGCTCCTTCATGCTGGAAAATGCACGGATCATCACCAAATTGCTCATGGATTATTGGAAGTAGATCTTGCAGGACGTTTTGATACCAGTCTTTATTCATGGCAGTGTTTTTGGGCAGAATTATGAGAGAGCCCACTTCCTTGGTTAAAAGCAACCCCACACATGGATGGTCTCAGAATGCTTCACCGTTGGCACAACACAGGACTCATGGTAGCGTTCACCTTACCTTCACCGAACAATCGATTTTCCAGATGTCCCAAACAGTCGGAAGGGAGCTTCATCAGAGAAAAAAAACTTTGCACCAGTCTTCTGCTGTCCAATCCTTGTACTTCCTGAACAGTCTGTTCTTGACGTTTTCCTTGGAGAGAAGTGGCTTCTTTGCTGCTCTTCTTGACACCAGGCCATTGTCCAAAAGTCTTGGCTTCACTGTGTGTGCAAATGCTCTCACACCAACCTGCTGCCATTCTTGAGCAAGCTCTGCACTGCTGGTGACACGATTCCGTAGCTGACTCCTCAGGAGGAGACGGTCCTGGCACTTGCTGGACACTCTGGGACGTCCTGAAGACTTCTTCACTGCAGTCGAACCTCTCTCCTTGAAGTTCTTGATGATCCGGTAAATGGTTCTTTCAGGTGCAATATTCTTTGTAGCAATTTCCTTGCATGTGAGGCCATTTTGATGCAAAGCGATGATGGCTGCACGTGTTTCTTTGGAGGTTAACCATTGCTAACAAGAACACAATGATTGGAAGCACTTCTTCCCTCCTTTTATAGCAATCAGTCTGCTCTTATAATCTAATTATTATGATAGTGATTTCACCTGACTAGTACTCATTCACACTTTCACATGTGCTGCTGATATGATTAGTCAATTAATGTTAGCTGGTCATTTTGTGTCAGGATCAAAAAACAGTGAAATTAGTTTTTTTGTGAAAAGTTAATTTTTTTGGCTAATGAAGCTTTTAGCAATTATTTAAAATGCATCTGATCACTTTATACAATAATCTAGAAACAATGTGAATGAACACCACAACAGCTTAAGCTGCAAACTTTGCAAAACACAAAATTTATGTCACTGCCAAAACTTTTGGCCATGACTGTATGTGTGTGTGTGTGTGTATGTGCAAATTCATTCTGTGCCAGCAGGAAGTGCTTTTAGTGTGGCAGAGATAGAGGTTTCCCCGGTAACGGCTGTACACAAAGCAATGCTTCCATGCGAGATGAACTGAAAATTACATCAAACATTTTCTTAAGACAGTCGGTTTCCTTCAGAGATGCAGTGATATAAAAACACCCGTGCCGGGTTCTGATTTTGAAACATGCAGTGGTTACGTTTATTCAACGCCATAAGTCAAAGCCTTTTGGAAAATCTATTTGTGGCAGTCAGTTTTGATATTGTGGCGGGGCGCCCCCGACAAATCAAACTATGGGGAAACAAAGGGAG